>NC_092064.1:18858945-19008945 GCF_039877785.1 Chaetodon trifascialis | reverse complement strand
CTAGTGTCTTTTTTGTCTAACAAGTACTTTTAAGGAGTACTTAACTGATTTTAATGTGTAAATCTCGTGCTCCAGTTACTAGTTGACTAGCATCTCTTAAAAAGCTATATATAAGACATATCATGAGTGAAATAAGCAGTCAACATCATGGCTTGGTATTTCCACCTCTCGGCTGGAGTGGACCAATCACAGCCAGGGTTTCATACGTCACATACCGAAGGAACCAATCAACTTGCAGTGTCGGGGTACGATGAAATGAGGGTTATCAGAGGAGAGGCCAAGTGTAGCTTCGTATCGGTGTTGCCAGAGAGATGTTCTGTGTTTGGTTGCAAAGTTGCAAAAGGAAAAATAGTGAGCCTTAATTTATCACCAAAGCACCTGAGAATCCGAGAGCCAAGCTGCACGATCATTCATGTCAAATGCCGACAGGACATTTTATATGGCCCGGGGGTGTTGACGAAGAAAGTTACAGCAAACACTAGAACAGTTTCTCAGATCGCCGAGCTGCTGATCAGGTTTGTGCGTATGAGTGGAAGCTGCATCCGAGGGGTGGAGGGGTGGGTGGAGATGGAGGCGGAGACCACTTAGATCTGTGCAGACTACATGAAGGCAAAGGTGTGAGTTACTTCTGAGCCAATGTAGGGTATGAAGGGATTTTTCTCTCATGGAAAAAACGTCTAAATATGCAATTTTGATGAACAGAGATGAGTTTTTAGGGGTTTAATCAATGCCTGGAGAAAAACTTCAATTATTCAAAAGTTAGAATAAGATTGGAGAAAATTGGGCAATTTGAACTTGAGGTGTTGAGAGCATAGTCACAAGTGGTAGATGAGGTATGTTGAATGTTACCCAAAAGAGGAATTACATTCAGATGCTGTATATTAAAATCAAATCTCAGTATATTTATGTGTGATGTAGCCAGGCTGGAAGTATTTTAGCAGAGCAGCTTCATTTTCATTCAGTGCACAGACGCAGTGTGTTTTAGCTGTAAAGAGTCTGCCAGTTTGCACCTTGTTTACTTGCTGCGGAAACAGACAGTAGTCTACGTTTCTTCAGAGGACACATGATGAATCTGATCAATCTTTTACATAAAACCACCACATCATTGAGGATTCGGCTCAAAGCACAGTACAGCTCGAAGTTCTCAGTCTTTTTTTTAGTTTGAATCGAGCACTGAATAATGAAAAAAAGCTTTATTATTTGTTACGATTATTATTTATTATTACATTTAGCATGTAAATGGCATCCTCGATGCAGCACACCCACAAAGCTGCAGCTTCATGAGAGGCCAGAGACTTCCTACTGCTCTGTGTCTGTGTGTGTGAAGGCAGCGTTACCCAGCAGGAGTTCAGTTTAGTCAGTAAATGGACTTTGAGTTGAGATTTGTTTTGTTTTGCTTGTTTCCCGTGTCAAAAATGAACATTTACGCTCCATTTCCATTCACTCTGTAAAGCTCAACTTCAGCATTTGCCAACATTCAGAGGCACACAATACACTCAAGTACAATTTAGATTTACTTTGTGCTTAACTTCACTATATCCATTTTCTGCTACTTTATACTTCTATTCCACCAATTTCTTTAGGATTAGGATACATACAGTACAAAACAAGTGATAATCTAAAATATGATGCATGTACTTCATAGATTAAGCTACCCTACAGTATATCAAAATACCTCACCCAGCTACAATTAATGAATCCACCCATCCATCCATTGTCTATGCCGCTTATCCCTTTCGGGGTCACGGGGGGGCCGGAGCCTATCTCGGCTGTCAACGGGCGAGAGGCGGGGTACACACCATTCACACTCACACTCACACCTAGGGGCAATTTAGAGTGACCAATCAACTTAATGAGCATGTTTTTGGTCTGTGGGAGGAAGCCGGAGTGCCCGGAGAGAACCCACGCATGCACGGGAAGAACATGCAAACTTCACACAGAAAGGCCCCACCCGGGAATCGAACCTGCGACCTTCTTGCGGTGAGGCACGCGCACTACCTGCTTGCGCCACTGTGCAGCCCCAATTAATGAATAATAATACAAAAAGGACTGTTTTGCAGTAGGAGAGCTTTTACTTTTAAGTGCATTTTGCAGGAACTGCACCATACGATTTTGAATGGAGGAGTATTTTCCGTGTAATGCTGCTAATTTATTGAAGTCAGTTCTTCTCTGCCTGTCCTGTTTGAACCGTGTTTCTGTAAAAGGCAGTTTTCTGTTACTTCATTGAACAGACCACAGCTGATAGCATGTGTAGACAGGCGGAGAAACAAGGCCAGACACGGGTGTAACTGCCTCGCTGACTGCAACGGTCGTCACACGCTATTCCACATGCATGTGCAGACACACACGCAGTAACCCGTAGACACACACTGACCCACTCAACTCAATAACATCTCTCGTTCATCAGGCCGGGTTAATTCTCCAGCCTGAGGTTGTAGTTTTTGTTACTTCCAGAAGCACTTTTTTGTAAAAGGAACACCTGTAATACTTCTCCGCGAGGCAAGCCTCCGGTTCTAAACTAAGCCTGTGAGGGCTCAAACACACACTGACACACACACACACACACACACACACACACACACACACAGAGTCAGATATTCCCTGCCAGTCTCCTTCAAGGACGCCTGGGGAAGACTTGGAGGACAAAATCACACACTCCCTCTCCCAGTGTCTCAGACGCGCTGCACTTCTAATGCAGACAGAAAGCCTCCTCCAAAGAGACTAGGCACACACAAACTCTCTCTCCCGCGCAGCACACACTTACACTTACACGCACTTAAGCACACAAATACCCTGAAAGGCCCTTCCACCTTCCCATCCATGTGAGAAAAGCAGGACATTTTCTGTCTGTGTTGTTTCTCATATTGTCGCTCTCTCCTGCTCTCAGCTGTTTCAAGCTGTTGAGTGTGTGTGTGTATGTGTGTGTGTGAAGTGGAGGGGGCTCACTGAGGCTCTTTGACGACCTCATTCACTCCCCTCTTCTCCCCCTTGGCCGCGCCTTAGCCGACATGCCCAACAATGAGGCGGGAGGGAGGGAGCGGGACAAATAACACTGAATGCGTCTTCATTTGCCTGAACTTTTCACACGTCTTTTTTCCTTTTGTTGCCGGCCGCGCGTTCACTACGGTGCTGCGAGCCGCTCGGCCAGTTTCCGCTGGCAAGACGGTCAACCGAAGCGGCCACTTTTCCTCCCACCCCGCCTTCCTCTGTCGCCCCCTCTCCCCTCCTTTTCCACAATGTTAAGCCCATTTTTAGCTTGACATAATCTGAAATGGTACTTAAGTGAATTTATGTCTACCTCAGTGCATTAACTTCTGCTATTTCCTCCTTTATGTCGCTGTTTTTTTTCTTTTTGTAGCGGGTGCAGCGACGGAGAGAGCGGGAGGGAGGCAGAGATTTGAAACTCAGGCCACGGAGTAGACAGCCTATCAGTATTCAGTAGAGAAAGTGAGTGATGGAGGGAGAGAGAGAGAGAGAGAGAGAGACGGAGAGAGAGAGAGAAAGGAGGAGGGGGTGATGTATCAATATTCTGAGTAGTGTTTGAGGGCAAGGGGAACGAACAGAGGAGAGGGGGAAGGGGGGAGCGAGATTGGTGGGAGAGAGAGTACTTGAGTGAGTCTCTGAGTGATTATTTGTTCACATATACGCTTGCGTGTGTGCATCTGTGATCGCATATGCTTTTGTGTATGTGCTTGTGGCTCTGAGCATGCGTTGACTATAGGTTGCACATACAGTGGAGGAATGTAACTAAGTACTATTACTCAGGTAATGTGCTCGGGTCCAGGTTTGAGGCAGTCGCACGTCCCTGAGTGTTTCCATTCTGTGCCGGTCTTTCAAACATTTATTAACAGAAGCCATGTTTAATATGTTTGACCAGTTATTTTATGCTGCACAATCAGACCAATCAGGCTTGATGAAAGGCCACAGCTCATGTATTAATATCAGAAGATTACTAAATGTTTCATGTACGTTAGCAGCCGGCAGCGGGTTGGTTTCGGGCTCTCTGCAGATGTCTTCAAACATGTCAAATGGCTGAATTTGGACCCTTTTCCTGGAAAGCATTTTGAGACAGATCTTAGCTCACGATGTCCCGACAGAAAGACGAACAGAGAGCTCTTCGGTGCACGACTGTAAACATGGTGAAGCAATCACTGATGCTGTTGGTGCTGCGAGGTGGAGCTGTGGAAACGGAAGAAAGGTCATTTTTTCTTTCCTTTTTAAAGTTTTTTTCCTGAACACAACGCTTTGGATGCCATTGTTTTTTACTTTCTTCCTCCTGGAAGTCGGTCCCTAGCACCTCCTTCCTGATGACATCATGCACATTGTGAAAGACGGCAAGTTGTGATTGGCCAGGGAGCAACATGTAGTCTGTCACGTCTCTCGGACAAATTTATGACTCCTGTGAATTCACCTAATCTGCCACAGTGTCTGCAGTCTGACTCGGGCATTGCAATGGGACGAAGATGTCTTAGCCTCAAAGGTGCTTGGTGGGGTTTTCTTTTGTTACCTTTACATTCACTGTTGTTTGCCACAGTGAATAGTGTGTATCCTTGAGGTCTAACAGATGTGTTGAGTGCATTTCTGTCCTCGTAAAACATTTGCAAAGCTGATGTTATTTTAAAACCTACATGTTTACATCCATGCTCACTCGCTTGAACCCAGAACCCAGCCTCACTGCTCTTTCTGGTAATCGAGCCGTTAGCTGAGGTAATCCGGTGTGATGCTACTTAGTACTTGTAATTAGAGCTATAGTTTCTTTTCTGATTAAGATTTTATACAAAACACATCATCTTATAAAATATAGTGCACTGATAAAGGCAGTAGTATGTAAAGCATGTATGTAAATTTGTTTATTTACCTCCACAGCCTAAACTATATAAATGCTGCTTACATTTTAATGCATCAGTAATAATAATAGTACAGAATTACGATCTATAATATTTTAATCTTTATGTACATAGCGAGTGCTTTCACTTTTAAACTTTACTGATCTCAACTTGCATTTAATAAGATTTTGAATACAAGACTTTGACTTGTAATTAAGTACTTGTGTGTGTGTGTGTGTGTGTGTGTGTGTGTGTGTGTGTGTGTGTGTGTGTGTGTGTGTGTGTGTGTGTGTGTGTGTGTGTGTGTGTGTTTTTCAGGCTGCCTGTCTTTCAGCTGTTCACTTGTATGTATTATGTGATGCTGTTTGTAGGACTTTGCTTGTTTTACTCAAATTGTGGAGGCAAAAATTTGTCCACATGGGCACATTATGGGGACTCATTTTCCATTTGTGGACAAAAAAAACAAAACGCCTAAAACGACTTCTATGTTTACCTAACAAAGACCTCTTGTGGCCGTGTGAATTAGATCTTTTCTGCCTCGGCGGCTTTGGCTGATTTTGAGTGGAGAGCCATAATTTCCATATTTTCAGAGTTCAGATATTTAACGCTGATGGGAGGCTGACTGACAGACGTTCAGAAAATACTGCTACTGTATGTGTTGCTTTGGAAGATGATGACAAATGGATGTATTTCTTTACTGTAGATGACTTGCTGAACAAAAAGATGTTACTCACAAAGAAAAACGTGAAATTTTCAGGTTAAAACTTGTTTTTCGGTTAAGGTTAGCTAAAGGTGAGTCTCCAGGAATGAATGGAAGTCAATGTGATGTCCTCCTAAGTGGCAAAAACAAGTTTTTGTGTGTGTTTGCACGGGACAGGAGTCACAGTTTACAATACGTGTGGATGTGATGGAATCTCCCACTTGTTTCAGTCATCCCTTCCCTCTCCGTCTCTCTCTCTTTTACTCCGGCTGCTAATCAGCATTTGAAAGGCAGCTTTGACACTGAGAAAGAAAGTGAGGGGGGCACAGGGAGGTGGGGGTAAACGAAAGCATGAGACACAGCGAGTGAGGGAGGGAGAGCCAGGGAGAGAGGCTGAGGCGAGAGGGGCTGTACAAGCATGCCTTTTATATTTACTAGTGACTGAGAGAGAGAGAGGGAGAGAGAGGGAGCAGCTGAAGGCAGAGACAACTGGTGTGCACGGCTTTCCCAAGAGGAAATGAAAAGAAAGAAGCTCAGCGAGGAGAGTGAATGAGTGAGCGGGAGAGAGGAAGGGTGGGAGGGAGCATGCCGGCTGGAGAGAGAGAGAGAGAGCGAGGAAGAGATTCTCACACTGGCTGTGTCCTAATCCGAGTCCATCTCCAAGAAGCAGCGGAGCAGAGTGTTGGTGAAGTGAGTCTGAGAGCCAAGGAGAGCTACATCAGCTAGCTCCACTTACACACACACACACACACGCGCGCACACACACACACTCACACACACACACTCTTTTCGCAACGGGAGTCCACGATGTGTCCGGCTGCACGGTCACGGCTTTTGTGAAAGTGAGGGGATTGACGCTGCCCCTGTCCCAGCCCCCTTGGCTCACACGCACAGTGTTTGTTTGCTGTGTTTAAGCCCGAGGTGCCGGTGGAGGTGGTGTTGTGGTGTTGTGGTGGTGGTGGTGGTGGTGGTGGTGGGGCACCGCCAGGGCAGAGCAAGGGGCTTCGGAGAGGAGGAGAAGAAGAGGAGGAAGAAGAAAGAGACAAAGTGGATCAGATCAACAGCAGAAGACTGAACGCTGGAAATGCCTGTCAGGTGAGCCGATAATGGATCTAACAACTTGTGGTCAGTGTACACACACACACACGCATGCATGAGTATACACACGCACTTTCTCACTTGATTTTCTCACACACACACACACACACACACCAGACACACACACATAATGGTACAAAGTTGTCACCTTTTTTGCTCTTTAATATATTTTGATGTTTCAATCTGTTGTCAAATCCCCTTAAAGATTCAATCAGCTGAAAGACGAGTTTTATTTGGTAAATTTACACCTTTTTTTTTCTTTTTCTGGCATGAAATATCAGCATGCATGCAGCGGTGGTAACTTTTTTTGCTGAGTCTAATTAAGGACAGAAATGAAACTAACGCAGTTACTACATTTATTTGACTAAAATGGCACATTAGCGGTTTGTGAAAAGTCAAAATCAGAGAGGGAAGAAATTATAAGATGAGAATAAAAGAATGAGGAGTTTCAAAATTGACCTTTCCTGCACTTAGTGGGGTGTCTTTTTACTGTGTGACAACATGTTTAGATAGACACTTTATTACAGTAAATACAAAGATAAATGTGCATATTTTAAACACAGAATGGTAGTTTTATAATTTACTCTGAATGATTAGTGATTTTTCATTTGATCAGATAATTGGTTGAAATGTTTGCTCTTCCTTGAAAGCACCATTGTTGCTTTTCCTCAAAGTTTCTTTGTGCATTTCATCAATTTAGTGGAACTGATAAAACATTTTCACTGCGAATATTCCAATCTTTGCTTTTCAGATAAGCCAAATAATTATGCATGTTTATGTTCTGTGCTGAATGGGCATAATAATAAATGCCCAACACTTTTTGATAAATTTTGCATGCACGTGTGTGTGTGTGTGTGTGTGTGTGTGTGTGTGTGTGTGTGTGTGTGTGTGTGTGTGTGTGTGTGTGTGTGTGTGTGTGTGTGCTGGAGTTTGAGATATAGCAGCAGAGAGCGGAGAGTGAGCGGCTGCGTGTCCGTCTCCACCTGCAGAGGCAGAATTGGTCACAGTTTACTGGCTTAGTAACATTCGGTGCCTTCAGGGTGTTTGCAGCAGGTGGTCCAAATTGGCAGAATGACTGTGACAAACGCACAGTGTTCGCTGCTGCTCTAAAGTAAATAACAACATCAAACCATCACAGAGTGATTTCAGGTTTTCAGTGTTTTTCTTTGTCCTTTTTTTTTTTTTTTTTTTCATAATTTGCCGTTATTGTGGCTGGAGGCTTGTCACTCAAAGTAAAAGTCAGACTCTCAGAGTGGTGGAAGTTATTCCACAAAGGGAAAAAATGTGTGTGCATGTCTGAATGCGTGCAAATGTGTGTTGTGTGTTGGCTGCAAATTCTGCTGTGTTTCGCACACCGCCAACAGCATCGTTTGCACACACACCTGCTGAGATAGCAGGTGTTTCAGATAAATTCAAACCAAATAACTACCTGCAGAACAGAGCCGCTCTTTCAGGTGTCAGGTGAGGCATCTATTAGTGAAAAGACTTGCTGTTCATACTCACAAGTAGGCAGTTTTAGTAACTTACTGCTAGAGAGCAAGATTTTTTTCAATCTTTGTGCATCTTTTAAAGATTTTTTGCAGTGCATTGGTTTAATACGGACACAGCAGCAATGCTGCATGTAGCGACACTGACACGAAGCAGGGTCAGACCGTGTCATCACATGTCCGTGGTACAGTTTATACCCCGGCCCGCTGAGCCACTAAGCCTCTCCATCCGTTTCACTTCTCGCATGTGCAGGACGCTTTGGTCGTGACCTACCATTAGGCCTTTTTTTATTAGACCCAGACGCAGGTTTCGTCTTCGGCTTTTGGATTTAAGGAGCTGCGGGTTCATGCCAACAGGCAACTGTGTGACAGACCCCGACTTGGATTACTTTGCAAAAGTGAAAACGTCAGCAACAAAGGGTCCCGTTTGAAGACCGCAGACAAGATTTGAGATGAATTTAATAAAAGGTATTTGGAGCGTTTTTTCTGACAGCAGGCAGATGAGCGCCGCTTTCATTTTCCTGCCAAAGGTCAGCGCTTGTGTGTGTGTTTCTGATGATGCTGTGAGGTTATCATCTGGTTTTCTTTGCCAGCGTCTCTATTAATCCTCCATCAGTTATGACCACATGAGGAGAGAAAGTTAAAATCAGTCATTTATAAATGCATCTTGGTCTGCAGGCAGAAGCAGACTCACTTTTTGTGACTCAGGGACGAGCTCTCAGGTAGACAGACGCCTCACCTCTCCCTCCCTTCTTCTCTCCATCCCTCTCTTGATATTTTTGTCTCTCTCTGTTGCTCTCTCTCTCTCTCTCACACACACACACACACACACACACACACACACACACACACACACACACACACACACACACACACACACACACTGAGGTGGTCAGTGTCTGGTGTGTTGACAGACAGCCGCTCACACAAGCCTTGCTCTCGCTGTGCGTGCGTGTGTGTGTGAAGAGTGTTGACAGACAGTATGTGGGTCTGTGACAGAGGGTGTCAGCGCGGTGTCAGGGAGATGTGTTTAGTGTCACACTCTGCTGACCTGATCTCCGGTCGGACTGTCCACTCCGGCCCCGCTGTGGCTCCTTACATAACCCCCGCTGTCATTCACACACGGGCCTGAAGGGATCCACCGGGCGGTGCACACACACTCACACACACACATTTGCGGCGTGACGTGCACACGATGTATAGGCATCCACACTCTCAGTCATTCTCCCTCTAAATTGACCGTCAGATCAGGTGCAGTCTGCAAATCTTCCTCCCAATCGCTCTTTCATTTCATTTTTTTCCTTCTTTCTTGTTCTCTAATTTATGCCATGACATAAAGCAGAAGCTACATAAATTAACACTAAATCTGGAAATATTCAAACAAAGCGTCAAGCTGCAAGCAGTGTGTGGGAATATAGTATGAGGCCAGCGAGTATCCTGGTTTCCCCAGTGTGCTGCAAGACACCTACACAACTTGTGCAACTCTTATCAAGAGTTTGACATTGCTCTGAACTCTGACATTTGCACCATGCTAATTGATGTGTCTGTATTAGCATGTGGACATCTCTGTGCTGGTGTGCAGAGTGAGGGTGTGCTTTCAAGTCCATGCACACACACTGGTGTGTACGCATATGTGTTGGAGCCAGTGAGTGACCCTCTGTGCTGTGCTTTGGCCTGTGGTTATTTGGAGGTCAGTGCTGATGTGGTCTCTGCCTGCGGGAGTGGATTTACCATCTTCTGCCTTATAGAGACCTGCATCCACTTAGCTGACTCTTGCACAGTCAGACGGAGAAGTTTTTGTCTTCTTTCTACCTTTTCTGTTTGTTAGCCCCTAACTTTTACAGTTTTGGGGAACATTTGAACATTAGAGACCCTGTGTATGGATTTTATCACTATTCTCTTTACATGCAGCCACATTGCCATTCAGAGTCAGAAGCTTTTATCATTGACTTTCCATCACCTTTAGCCTTTCCTTACATCGAGGCCGTAGTATTTAACCCCACAGTTTTGACTTGCGCTACTTTATTGACCCAGGATTTTCTCTTTCAAGCATAGATCTCATATGGGTCGTGGATGGTTAACTCCATGATGGACTGAGCATTTTTGCCAAATGCGTTTCTTTTTATCGCTGTTTCGCTTCTCAAAGTTATCTACTTTTACATGTTTTGAACTTTATTTTGTAGTTATATATTTGAGTTGCTCGGGTGAGCCATTTTACTGTTACTAATATTTCACTCTTACTGCGTCTCTTTGCACCTTTTTACTAACAGTGAAAACTAATCCCAGAATACGACGTACTACTTCTGATGCAAGGTTAAAAGATACATTACGAAGGAAATACTAAAATCTAAAATTGTCTATTTCACTTAGATTAGATGGTCCACTTGTTACAGAAGTGATAAATAAGATGTTGCTGCTGAAAATGTCAGTTAATGGGTTAAAGTCACTACTGAGCAAGGAACGGCCTAAAATTATCAGAGAACAAGCTTTAGAGAATTGATCATTTATCGATAATGACTGTAAATACGCGTGATTCTGAGCGCTGATACTTTGAACTTCATATTTAATACGGTGCAGGTGAAGTGGAGCGTTTCTTTTGTGTACACTGAGGCCGAGGTAGATGGTAATTATGACAGGCATGGATTGGATTCTGCGCATCTCCATGCCCGTGAGGAGCGGACATCAAAGCATGCTCACCAAAGCCCTCTGTAATAAAAGAGGAGGAGGAGAAAGATATTGATTACCAAGGGTGAACATTAGCAAATCTCTTTCTCTCTCCTTTTTTCATGTATGTCTTCATCTGTCCATCATTTCTCTCTCTCTCTTACTCACAGATTTGCCTCCCTCCGCCTCAACTTATGCTCGCTCCATCCCCCATCTACTCTCCGTCCACCCCTCTAATCATTTATTTATCGCTGATCTCTTTATTCTGTATTTTCCCAGTTTAGGGACGGTCCGTGCTATGACTGTACAGTGCTGGATCACTCACACAGGCTGTTATCATCATTCCTTTACGCCCTCCTCTTCCTCCTCATCACCGCAGAGATACCTGGGGGCGGGCGGGGTCACTCTGGTCCAATCTAACGTCGTATTGATTCCATTAGATAATTAATGACCCAGGCAGGGGCCAGGGAGGAGCAAAGAGGAGGTTAGGAGAGATGAGGGGGGTGAGGATGATGGGAGAGGCGAAGGGGGTGGAGAAGAGGGGGTAGGGGTGGACGCCAAGGCCCTTGAGAGTTGGAGAGAACCTTGGGATGGGAATGATCCAGAGTCGTCAAGGTCAACCGCAGCCGGCGCTCCGATATGGAAGCAGAATGCCGAGCGAGTCAGAATATGGAATACTGATAGAGCGAGGGCGGGGGGGGGGGATCTTCATGTCCAGCAGCTGTCGATTGATCAGCGGCTGAAAAATTGTACATTAAAAAGTCTTTTGACTTCCAAATCCTGAGGTCCAACCAGGGCCGTAATGCATGATAAGTAGTTTTCAGCCCTCCAACCAGAATACCAAACTTCATCTCCCCGCACGCTCCAGACACTCATTTACAACTACTCAACAACATGAAAGGCAAGATAGAAAACTAGCTACATCAAATATTCTGTTCATGTTATTTCCAACCATGTTTTCTACATCTTCCATGATATTGAGCGTGCTCTATTTGATAAAATATTATTCACAGGAATATCGTACATCGCTGTTGTATGTCTGCTTCTACCTTTAGTTGCAGATAATTAAAGACGGGTGAGGGCTGGAAAAAAGAGGAGCGAGCTGTCTAAAAACTAAGATTTTATTTGAGTAAACGCTGAAAATATTACCAGATTGACACTATACACAGTTTTGAAGCTTTTTTTTGGTAATCTTTCTGGCCTTTTTGTTTTGTTTTTCGCCTTTAATTCAGAGGTGACAGGAAACACATTGCAAATGGTGACAGTGCCATGTTTCACAAATGGCTGTCACTTGCAAATTGCAGATAAATACATCTTACAAAGGCTCTTGCATGCTCATGAGTGCGTCACAAGTATGGAGTTTGTTCTGATTTGTGAATTGTATCAAAAATGAGTACGAGGGGGAAAATTGCATGTTGGGCCTCAGGGACGCTGGGATCATATATATGGTACTAAGCTAACCATTAGGCCTGCAGGACGCCCCCTAAAATACAAGTAAGAAAACGCTCATCCTCCATATTTTTCCTTTTTATTAACTAAGCGAGAACAAGTTATATGAATTTTTTTTCCTAAAATCAAGTTCTTAGATTTTAGAATTGGTCGAAAATCCTACAAATTCAGAACTGGAGCTGCTCTCCTCCTCTCGTACATCGCATAGGCCTGGTCCTGCTCTTCACCTTTGCATGATCGCAGTGTGCATGTCATCTCCAGTGGGCCATGAGAGCTCCTCTGTCTCCACATTCACAGTCTTGGCCAGCCTCTGTATTGGGCCCCAGGGGTTGGGGAGATGAGGCATAAAACAACCATGTCTCTACCTAGGGGAGCTGGTGGCATGGCAGTGGGGCTATTGTCTGTCTGCGTGCTGTTTGACTTAAATGTGTTCATTTGCCTGATGCCCCTGACTCCCTACGGGGAGGGGGCGGCTCTGGGAGAGGAGGGGCACGCTAACGAACCTCTGACAGCTGGAGGCCCTAATTAAACGTCCCTGCTGAAAATAAACAGAGCGGGAGCCAAAGCGAGCAGCCAGAGAGGAGCGCACGGCAAACAGCGGCTGTGAACGCTCGCCGCAGTGCCCTCCTCTCTGTTGCTGTTGAGACTGTGCCAAGAGAGCACAGCTCTATAGGGTAGGGGTCTCAAGCACAAACTCACGTACACACATACACCACAGTTATGAATATGTAGCACTGCAGCAACACATTGTGGACACCTGCGGTCACACTTGATACAGGTTGATCTCTACAGCTGTGGGCGCCGTATATTTTTACTCTCAGCGCTCTCAGAAGTCACACTTTCCTTTTCCATATATTTCCCACTGTGCCATTACCGAACACGTCGACTCAGCCCTATTGAGCAGATTGTTTCACGCTCTCTGTCTAGATGACACTTCTGACATTCAGCCTGTTGTGCTGCTAGCTAGCCGGAGCATTAGCAGTCAAAGTGGCGGGGTCCATTTGGGTGAGTGCATTAATGGACCGCCCAACCTGCGACAAGGTTATGAGGCTGATTGAATAATTACTGTGGAGGCCCCTGTCCATTACGCCCCTGTGTCTGCCCAGATAGAGGGAGACGCCGAGAGAGATGGAGAGATAGTCGGAGACAGAAAGATGGAGGGAGAGATTAGATAAGCACAGATAGGGTCAATTAAGAGATAAACATACAGGTATGGGATGGAAAAAAGGCTGCGGGTGTGCATACGTGTGTGTGTGTTAGGCAGTGAAAATGTGAGAGTAAATTGTTTCCCGCCTGTGTCTCCTTTTTGATCTCTCTGTCCTACTGTACGCGGCCTAATTTGGCATGTAGTGCATTTATCCAGGTGAGATAAAGAAGGTGACAGAGGTGAAGTTGTTAGACAGAGGTGCGCTGCCCTCTGCTCGACCCCATCTGCACCAGACTCTCTAAAAAGAACGAGGTTGCATGCTGGAGGCTTGAGAGGAAAAAATATAGGTTTCCTATAGTTGAGTGAAGCCTTCATCTGAAACATAAGCCAAGGACAAAATATTCTGTCAATGTTGTAAATGCCCTGGGGAGAGGTTAAATCCAGAGCGGGAAAACCAACCAGGTTGATCAAATTAGCAGCTTAGTTAGTCTCTTACTTACATATGTGACAATCAATGTTAGATTCAATTCCCTGAATCCTGTGCAATAAAACTTTCAAAAGCTTCAACTGTTGAACTCTAGCCAGGTATTTAACCATCCAATCAGCCAGCAGTTCAGTCCAGACGTCCAGACGCTTAATTAGTCGTGGTGTAATTAATCATACACTGATGTATTTTTGCAAACAATTATTGTGATACTTGATATACTGTGTATCGCCCGGGCTTAGTTATCTCCTCGTGCAGTGCAGACTACATGCACATTCGTGTTGTGTTGCTAATTTTTAACCATGCTAGCGGTATTTCTCTTTGGACTGCAATGTTGGTCAGTCGGTCCACTTTGCTCCAGACTCAAGAATCTTATCTGTTGACATTAAAATTGGTGCAGATATCTATGAAGTCTGCAGACTTTGGTCATCCTGTGCCCAAAGTAAAATTTTTGTCCAATACTTTGCTGCACTAGCAAATGATAGCATGCTAACATGCTAATGGTGAGCATAGTAAATATTATACGCCGCCTTCCAGCTCGAGTACAGGCTCACAGAGCTGCTAGCATTAGAGCTTTGAGTACACATTAGGAGGTAAATATTCATACTATACCCACTCCTTCAATAGGCCAATCTGTTTATCACTGACCCAGGACCATGTTAGCAGTAGAAAGAATAAATGTTTGCCCAAAACTACTAAAGGTAAGTGGATGACCCGATCTCCCCTTTCAACAACTACTCCCTCTCTCTGTTGAATCCCTCATAGACTCAGCAGCCTCTGAAATTGGTCCAAGAAGTTTCCATGCATACATTTAATGTTGGCTGTTTTAGCCTAGATTTGTGAAATGATATCTGCCAAACCTGCCCAGCTTCTGCTGACCCCTCTTAGCCAAGGTCAGCATAGCCATGCTCAAACTCGAGACATAATCCATTTTCTCCTGCCCCGGCAAAGCTCTACTGAGTTGATTGTGCTGACCCAGCCGGGCCAAAGAAAAAGAGAGTTAGAGAGTGAGAGGAAGTAAGAGAGAGAGAGAGGGCATCTCAGGCCCAAGGGCATGACACCGCGGTGCTCGGGGCCACACTAGCCCTTTAAATGTCAACCCAGCACAGAGGGGAGGGAGGGGAGAGGAACGGGTGAGGAGCGGGGCTCTCTTTGAGGACAGGGAAGAATATTGGCAACTTCCACAACAGGCGGGAAGTGCTGGAGAGCGGGCAGAAGGCGGCAGTAGATGTGGAGGAGTAGGCAGTGGACGGCTTGTGCTTTGTCTTTGGAGATGTTTGCTTTCAACTCCAGTCACAGACAAGTTTGAATATTCTCTCAGGGACAATGGGAGACATTTGGAGATCTGTGATTTTCAGCTTAATTGTGACTTCAAAGGAGGCTTAGTGTTTTGTCTTATGTTGGTATCTTGGGAGCAGTCTCTGACCTTTATGTGGTGGAGTACATACAGTACCTAATTGTTCTCTGTCAACCGCATGTCTTTTTCTTTCTTTCTTTCTTTCTTTCTTTCTTTCTTTCTTTCTTTCTTTCTTTCTTTCTTTCTTTCTTTCTTTCTCAGAAATGCATTTTTTCAGGTAGATGAAGTAAAAAATGGAGATAATTTTTCCTTTATTGAAATAAGGCTTCATGCTCACTTCAGGCTAAAAAGTAAACTAAAACCTGTTCAATTTGACATCCCTAAAATGTCACACGTGCTCTCCCCTGTAAAGGTAGTTAATGGGAACCAACCTTATTTGATTCACTCCTTTTTCTCTTTTTGGTCCCCCTCTCCTCTGTTTTTCATGGATCTCCAGGTCTGAGTCTGTCACATCCTCAGCCAATCAGAGCCTGCGTTAACAGCGGCGTCGGCACGTGATTGGGAGAAGGATGGCGACCATGCCGTTTGTCAGCGAGGGGAAGTGCGTGAGCGTGGAATGGGATTTCCTACAAGGACTACTGGCCAAGCCTCCCACCCTGCCCTGGTGAGAGATGACACACACACACACACACACACACACACACACACACACACACACACACACACACTCATTGATACTGTATAAGCCCAAGTGCATGCCCATGAATTAATGTCTGCAAGGTGAAATCCATGCATTAACACCCTTGCACACACTGAGCCTGAGTAAGAATTCCCTATCAATGAAACACCGTCCAGAGTCTGATCTCCTCCGCTCAGCGCTACATATAACCTGCATTGTTGCCCACCTGCCAATCCTGTCAGAGCTGTGAATCCCCTCCCCTTAGTGGGAGATTAAGTAAATTTGGCTGGAATTATTAATGGGCAGTCATTTACAGGCGGATATAAAAACTAAGCAGAATCAATGTGTGTGTATTGATTGTTCTCGGTGGCTGGGGTCGAGGCAGTATAATAATGAGATGTTACAGAGGCTGGCAGCATGAGTCCACAACACACACACGCACAGACACACACGGAAAAACACACACGGTTTTCACTTATGAGAGAATAGCAAGGAGAAATACAACAGCTGTGTCAGCTGATTAAGACATAAACATGTGTACAGACACTATGTACAGCCTTTTTCTTTGTTTTTTTCTTTCTTTCGCTCATGCATGCATCCCCCCGCACACACGCACACACACACACACACACACACACACACACGCATATGCGCACACACACAGACACACACAGCATTGGTGGTCTTTCTTAGGATGAGAATCAACAACACAGACACGAGGGAGAAAGGCTGGTTCTTCTTTCTCACTCACACACACACACACACACACACACACACACACACACACACACTTTATTCCAGCGCAGCACCGACACAAATTGTGAAGTGGCTGTGACAACATAATTCCACCACTCAGGCCCCATTGAGGAGAGTCAATACCCAATCAGAGAGACAGGCTACCTGAGCCCCGGCCCCCCTCTGTCACTCTGCCCCTCCCTCTCCTATTGATCCCTCAATCACGGCTTCAGCTCACTAGCCCGGGACCAGATGAGAGAGAGAGAGGGAGAGAGGGTGAGAGCGAGGGGTTGGAGGGAGGGGACAGGGAGAGATAGGCAGCGAGAGATTGTCTATGTGTGCTCACATATGGATTTTGGAGCAAATGGCATTATTAGGACTGTGCTGTGTGATAGAAGAAGGGAGTTTGTCTGTAATTACCAGGCCAATCTGCAATGGGTCAGAATGGAGATTGTTTCACTTGAATTGCAGGAGCCATTACCAGCATATGTATTTATGAAATGAGTTTTCTGGATTGATGCTCAGGTCTTCTATACAGAGTATACGAATCAATCAACAGGTGGTCAGTGAATGGTCATTATGTGATACCCCTTACCACTGTCTCCCATCCTGCACAGGGCTGATTCAGGCTGTTTTCCCTGCCCCTCTTTTCTCTCCTCTGTGTGTATATCTACTTCCTCCATTTTACTCCTATTTGTCCCCCTTCCACATCATTGTTTTCCCCTCACCTCACGCTCTCCCCTCGTTCACCTCTCAGTCTCCAGAACCTGCGCAAAGAGAAGTCTCGCAATGCGGCTCGTTCGCGGCGGGGGAAGGAGAACTTCGAGTTCTTTGAGCTGGCCAAGATGCTGCCTCTGCCCGGGGCCATCACCAGCCAGCTGGACAAGGCCTCCGTCATCCGGCTGACCATAAGCTACCTGCACATGCGCACCTTTGCCAGCCAGGGAGACCCACCCTGGAGCCCTCTGATGGAGGGAGACAGCAACTGCAGCAAAGGTGAGCATCTAAAAAAGACTATAGATACTATAGAGAAAGAACTGCCAAGCAAGTTCAGTTCAGTTCATTGTAAGAGAGCGTGCACCGCATCCAAAAGCTATTCTAAAGATGTGTTCAGACGGACAGTGAAGCAAATTCTTAGTTGCACAAATTCGACTGCTGGGCCATTTGTGTTTATTCACCCTAAACATACAATGAACCAGCTGTACATTAGCTGTAAGCTAGCGAGCATCAGACGCACTGATTGTGTCTGACTGCTTTCAGAACACACCACAACAAACTCTGTTTTTTCTTTTATTATTATTATTTCCTCTAGTCTCTCTCATTTTTCTTGTCTCTATGAAGAAACCATGAAGCCTCAGGGTACTTGTACTTGTAGATTTTTGGAATCTATGTCTAGTCACATCTTTCCATTGACTTTATATGCAATCATGGCACCACTAAAATTTGATTTGCATTCTGTCTGAACACCCAGTTAGTCGAAAACAAGGCTGTAGCTGCGATTGAGGACACTGAGGTCATGTCCCCGGTACTTCCTCTGAGAAGTTGAGGTTTTAGCAATGCGGGGAAGTCAACATTCTGCATTTAAAAACACTTTTAACATTTTATGTGCTGATTCCAGTCTATTTCACCGATGACTCAGTATACTTAAATTTGATTAATTTTGCCACAAGAAAGTATTTGTACTGTAATCTTCCCATAAGATTTAAATTCCTTGGAGCCGAGAGAGGATTGTAAACAGCATTTCGCCTTCATTGGGTTATTAAATAGGTGAATTTAAAAAGAAGTAAAACATTTTTGAGGCATTTGGGGGGACTTGGAATCACAACTACAGTATTTTTAACTTCCTGGTCACAGCCCTGGTAGGAAATATATTTAGAATTTATTAATTATTCACATTTTTCATGGATTTGTGCTACTTTAATTGTTTGCAAATTGAAACTCTGACAAGTATGCAGCATTAAATGAGACGTGGTTGTGACGGATCATTTCTCAGCTCACGATTCATGCTGTTCAACTTATAAGAAAATTACACAGCAGAGATAAATATGCTGATGTGTGTTGCCAATGCACACAAACCGCCGAAATCCATGTTTCAACTCGCATGTCTCTTTCAATCAAAAACAATCCTCAGCAGTCTGATCTGCCCACGTACTCCCGCCCACGGAGCCACCCCACACCACAAAAATTCAGCCCGGGCCAGGACAATTATCCAGTCCTCTATTAGCAACCATAAGTACTTGTGCTGTGTGTGTGACACAAGTGTGCATTCATTCGCAGGCCTGTAAACATACATGTGCATTTACAGTAATCATGCAAAGACTTCCCATACGCTCATTTGAGGAGGGTTTATGTGTTGTGTGTGAGTGTGTGTTTGTGTGTGTGCATATGTGAGAAACATAGAGGGAGACAGATGATACACAAAGAGGGAGGGAACTATTGGTGCGATTTGTAATTACAGAAATTAACTATATAACGAGGACAGTGTAATTATAAAGCCTGTCTAATTGCTACTATTACTGAGGGGAAACGATGCAGCTACAGTACAATTAGAGGTGTGTGTCTGTGTGTTTGTGTGTCTCTGTGTGTGTGTTCATGCCAGTTCTTGTCTAATTTGAGGAGCTGTGAGCATGTTAATAGCACGTTTGCTTGTAAGTGTGTGGCTTGCTTCACCACAATATGTAAAACATTCCTGATAAGATAGAAAGGTTTTAATAATATAATAAGTTACAATAAGTATCAATAGGACTGATATCAATTGATACTTTTCTCAAAATCCCTAACAGGGCGCGAGACAGAAAGCCTGTGTTACAATCTGGGGGTGTTGAGTTTGAAAGACATGCTATTTACCGAACGTGCATGAAAAGACCCTATTAGGTGTTACGGGAAATGTAGGATTTAATGTTTTTGGAACCACACTGAAAATTGAAAGTCGGCATATCTCAGCCTCTGTTTCCTGATTTTGACCAACCTTAATCCGTCTCATGTGAGGGCAAGTATTCAAGTGCAGCACTGAGTACTGCTTTAGTTTAAGGAATATAAACATGTTTTTATGTGCTATAAAATATGGCAAACTTTTCAAGCCTTCCTATTTTGTGTATTTTAACACAAGCGTCCATGAAAGAACTTGATTAAATATATATAAAAATTGGTATCCTACAACTACAACTATATGTGTGTGTGTGTGTGTGTGTGTGTGTGTGTGTGTGCGTGCGTGCGTGCGTGCGTGCGTGCGTGCGTGCGTGCGTGTGTGTGTGTGTGTGTGTGTGTTTGATATTTTGGCTTCTCTCTCTGTGAAATTTAATGGCAGTGGCTTTCCAGCATCACAGATTCACAGATTGATGCTCTATTCTGACATTTTAAGTTGTCATAGTAGGAAAATCTCTGGTGTGACTAATAACAACACACTAAAATACCAGAACCCTGAAACTTTAGCAGCTAAATGGAATTCAGCCATAATTCATTTTGTTATTCACACCTGTGCTTTTCCTCCGATAACATGTCAATATGTCTACAATTAAAAAGGCCTATTCACAGCCATTGTCATGCATTTTCTGTACATTAATTAGGTACATTGATTTTCTATGTATACTAATTGCGAAAGCAGTATGGCAATTAGTATTAAGCACATACTGTACACAATTAGTAGGTAGCATGGAACTGAGACACAGAATAATAATTTCATTATCTCATCATTTTCAATGTTCAGTGCTCCACACTCCTTTCAGTCTCCACTTAGAAACCGTAGAAATGATTATACCCAGCCATAATGATAAATATCTCCCCAATAATAGCAATAACTCATTGTACTAAATGTATCCCACTCAGAGAATTTATATTATATAATACACACATGATGAGCCTGAATCTATCGCCACAGTGTGAGAAAATATACATTGTTATAGGTGAATCCACTGGGATCCATCGATATCTAATCGGCCATGCAGCGCTGCACAGTCTGAATGTCTGAGTGATACGCTAGCACACTTACACACAGCAGTGGCCTTGACTGAGTGCTGCACATAGTGAATTGTTTTGCCTCAGTGTTCCAGGCTTTCCTTGGCCTTGATAGAAAATACCGGCTGTTTGGAAACGGAGGTGCGCGGGTAGATGTGCCGTCCTGTGCAGGAACTGGAAGTGTGGTCGAAAAAGACAAATGCGAGGTGTGCTGCTCACACTACAGAGAGAAGCACTTCTCATACGAATGTGAGCCATAACTGCAAATATATGGAATCCTGCAGCAGCTGTGCGAAGGTCACGGAAATGCATGCCAGCCGCAGCCGGCGTCACGCTCTGAATTATCTTGGACATTTCTTCCGCTGGACCGGGATCTGATATCTTGAGTATTTTATTAAATGTTTGGAGATTTTTACAAGCAGGTCACACACTCTCTGAGGGACCAGGGCTGAAAATGCGATGCTAATTTGGACATCAGTTTGAACAAGTCTACCCACAATGCATTGGCAGGGTTTTAAGTGTGATGCATGACTTTAATTCCGTTAGTGGAATGTGGTCAGAGATCCAGCTGAAAGGGAGAGGAGGACGGAGAGGAGGGGAAGGGACAAATGTAGAAGGAATAAAGAGAGAGGAAGAGAGGAAGAAGGAAGGAGAGAGGGGGAGGAGGAGGCGGGGGGGAGGTTACATTCCTCCGCTCTCCCCCTTGTCCGAGGGTTTTTGGACGGGGCGAGGGCCAGCGCAGAGGGAAGGAAAAGGTGGAGGGTGGAGGAGAGGAGAGGGATGGAGGGAAGGGGAGGAGCCGGTGTGGCTTTTGTCTGCTTCCCACGTTTCAAAGCCAGTCTTGAAAAATGAATAGACAGAGGAAAATCAATTGCATGACCTTCACAGAGAGAAAGAGAGAGATTGAGAGAGCAGGAGAGGGGGGAAAGATGGAGGAGAGAGACAGATTATGGAAGGAAGGAGCAAACGCAAAGGAAGGGCTGAAGGGAGGAAAAGTAAAATGACCCATGATGTTCATTCCCGTTCAGGGTGTGTGTATGTGTGTGTGTGCGCGTGTGTGTGTGTGTGTGTGTCTGTGTGTGTGTGTGTGTTTATTTGCACCGCGTACTGAAGGATAAACCCTTTTATTTCAAATCATTTATATTTCAAAACCTCTCTTTGTTGAGTAAATTTTGCTCTGGGGGTCAGTCTCATTTTTTTTCTATTTCCCTGCCATCTTTAATGTCCTGTTATAAGATAATTCCATTATTTCTTGAACCAGAGCCTTATTTCCATAGCTTGTGGTAGCATTGAACTCACCACGCTCATTGTACAGTAGCTTAAAAGCGGTCTGGCAGTGCAGGAAACACAAGAGGATCGGACAGGTTGCGAACAAGCTAACGGCTTAGGCAGAATAGCTTGGCGGCAGAGCCAAATGTGAGCAGTAAGAACCCCTCATTGCACACAACTACGCACGGTACAGCAGGTCAAACACAAATCAGAAAGTCTGTAAACGCTGATGAATGTTAATGAGGTAAGTGCGGGTAATGATTTTACTGTTTGGATCTGTTTTGCAAATAAGTTGGAGGTTTGTTTAAAGTGTTGGTTAACATGAGGCTGAAAGGGAAAGGAGTGTTGCACTGCCCTCCCTCTGACCTCAGTGGTGTGGTCAGAGTACTGCACCTGTGAGATGTTAAACCGCTGGAGGTCAACGAAAACACGATTGTTAGTCGCTCTTCAGAAGAAAAATCTGGACGATCGCCCGAATCCTCTTTTTCTTGATCAGTGTTTGATTTTTGAGGCAAATACAAAAATTAAAGAGAGAAAAACAGTAATGAGATTTTGGTCCTTTATTTAACAAAACACGTGACGTACTTGATAAGGATCCCCTAAATTTGGTAATTAAAGAATTGTGACCAAGCTATGTAGAGAGGAGGACAGTTAAAAGATGTTTGGCACTTCTGTGGTGCAATTTCCTGTTTCTTGTCCGCCTGCACGTTAGTTAATACCAACAATCTGTGATAAGCTAATATCTTCAGTATAACCAACATTAGCCACGCCGCTAAATAACTTGGCGATCTTATTATGCATAGAAGCTCTGGCCATGAAAAAACTTGTCTTTCCTTTTTGAAAGAAGCCGCCCAGGTTATTATAGTTTATGTTTTTGCAGAGATTACAGTCAAGTCAAGTTTTCGGAGGCATAAATTTGCTCTCTGCAAATTTTCTGCAGCTCAGCCTTTAGCAGGTGCAGCGCGGCAGCTGGAGAACCCCTCAGTCTTTTACAAGGTACAGTACAATGACAACTCACTGGCAGCAACAGGGCCAGCTGAAGAGTTTTACTGTCTCTGTTAGTGAGGTCAAACACACCTCTCCCCTCCCCAGCGTTGGTGACATTGACTTTCATTCCGCCTCCACCCGCTCCCTCTCTCTCTCTGTCTCTCCCCCTTCTCCTTTCTTTCATTGCCTCCGTCTCGCTGCCCTCCCTCCTGTCTCCCCCATCTCTTCGCGCTCTCCCTGCATCTGCCTCCCCTCTAATTCACGGCGTTTAAAGCAGCCGGGGCTTTTAAGGGAAGTTAATTGCACTCAAATTATGTTCGACCGCAAAGGGAGCGAGGGAGCGACGGAGGAGAGACAGAGAGATGGAGGGAGGGATGGATGTCAGAGTGAGAAGATAATTGTGCCAGAGAGGGACGCTGCGATTAGGGTCACTCTTTCTCTCTCTGTCTGTTGAACAGCCGAAACGTCACATTTGGATGGTAGTAAACAACTTGGCAGGTGATCAGGCTCTTGTTTTGAAAGGGTGAAACTATGGCAGTGGAGCAAGACTTGAGAGACAAAGACTGATGAGAAGACAGAGGGACGCAGAAGGAGGGCTTCACTGCCTCTGTATTTGTTTGGCTCCCATGGTAACATCCTAACCTGGTTAAAGAGGTTGACACTGTGGGGGTGGAAAGGAAGGCGGTGTAAGGTTATGTGCATGCAGATAGGGGGATGTATAGGGGTGTGTGTGTGTATGTGTGTGTGTGTGTGTGTGGCCATTACTCATGGACTTAACTGGGACTAAATTATGTATTAGACAGAGGTATAATGAAAATCATTCAAATGAAATTTCTATCTTTTCTTCTCGTGGAGCGCTGGGGAGACCCCGAGAATTGACCTGCGAGTCAGACTATAATTAACGTGTCCGATCGCGCCCAGTCCCATTCTGTCTCCTATTCCCACAATGAAATTAAACCTCGCAGCAGAGTGCTGGGAAGCTAATGAAAAGGGAGTGTGACAGAAAGGGCCGATCAAAGATCTCAGGTGCACGCTCGGGTTTGGATCCAGGCACGGACGTCTTACATGCATGTGCAACACAGAAGCAACTCGCCCCTTATTTTCTACTTTTTGTCCACAGCATTGCATCATCAGAGTAATTGCAGAGATCTGGGAGCATAGCAACAGTCAGAGGGGGTGAGGAATGAGTCATCAGACAGTCAGGCAGGTTACAAACAACAACAGTTTAGCCTGATTGCTTAAACCATTTATTGGAGGTAAAATCCAAAATGTTGGCAATAATGCCTTCTGTTGGTGCCTCAATTTGTACAAAGAGCAAAGTACTGGCTCATTAGATTTCAGTCCAAACGAGCACTGTTACTTACTTCTCACTGCTTTCTTTTGACTGTGGGTCCTCGTGGTGTATTTGCTGCAAGCTTTGGGCAAAATAGGTCTGATTTCTGCTTAATTAAACAACCCACAAGAGGGACAAATACAGCTGTGTGAGGTACAGCATGTGGTGCGTTTCAGCCTGAAAGCTGCTGAAATGTCGATTTTCACTTCCAGAAATCCTTTCAATTTTTTACAATGTTTACCCTCAATTGAACTTTTGGACACCATAAATAGTGTTGTGGAGCAATGTGTACGTATGTGTGCCCCTGCTTTGTTTTGAATTGTGCACATGCATGAGGATGCACATGCGTGTGAGGTAGCACACAGGCGACCCGTTTCCTCCAAGCATCGAGACTTTGTTGCATTGACACGGAAAAAGGCGGCGGAGAATAAAACTGCGAGCTTGCAAACATGGTTGCACGACTTTATTCGTGTAAATGGCTTTGCAGTTTTTTATGAGGAAGGGCTTGCATTCAACCCTCTGAAAGATGTACTTTGGTGAGATTCATGCCCCCAATTTTTATTCCCATTCACCTGCTGCTTATTGCACAAGTGCGCAGCTGAACCAGGAAGTGATGTCTGAACGGTGTGATGGATGTTTGCAAAGGACACTTTGGGGTGTTTGTGTTTGTTAGAACCTGTGTGACTGCTTGTGTTTCTTGTCTCATCAGCAATGAATTTGGTCACCCACAGGAACGATGGTCAAAACTAGGAAAAATTAAGATTTCATATTATAGAAGTGATAATATTTAAGGGTACATACAGAATGATGCATGGCAGCCTCAGTCTCACACACACACACACGCGCGCGCTCACACATATAGAAGTAGGGGTTCACAGCACCACTACAGAAGGATCTTTGTTCTCAGGGTGAGATACCAACACCGCTGTGAGACTCTCTCTCACATGTGCACACATTCGTGCATGCGTCCACACACGCGCACACACCAACACACACACACACCAGGTCCAGTGTTTTGGTTTCCTGGCTGTCCTATTGTACCCTGGCAGTCTTTAATAAATGGTCCTCTGTGTATTTGTGTGTGTGTGAGAGAGTGTGTAGACTCATCCGTCAGCCCTCCTGGCCTCATGTCACATCCAGCGTTTCCTCCGCCCTGCTGACACTACTCAGCAGTACTGATCACCCACCATCACCTTCACTCCTCCAGGGATCTGTGGCATGAAGCTCAGCATGAACACACACACACACACACACACACACGCTCCATGTATTTTTCTTCAGTTGTAAGGCATGCACAAACTCTCATCGCCGTGTGTGTTTGTGTGTCCTTTTTGATTCATTCTCATATGGTCATGATGGGGGTTGCTTCCTCCAGACTCCCCAGCACTGCAGCTCCATCGCAGGCCCACAAGGGAGCCTGACAGGCAGGCAGAGAGCGAGATGGGCTCCCCATCCCCCCTCCAGGCAGCGACTGGCTAGGCTGAAGGGTCCCAGCACTAGACCCCCTTTCATAGCCCTGAATGGACTTGCCTTATTTATATTCACACTCTGTCACACAGGGGGACCCCAATCTCACAATGCCACTGTGGCTTTGTCCGGCAACTCTGTATTTATGTGTGTGTGTGTGTGTGTGTATGTGTGAGAGTTTGTGAGTGTGTGCGCGGGTATTCGTGTTGTTTAATCGGAGGGCATGTTGCCGCTGTGTAGTCTGTGCATGAGAATTCATTGCTGTGTGTATTCCTGAAGTGTGTGTGTGTGTGTGTGTGTGTGTGTGTGTGTGTGTGTGTGTGTGTGTGTGTGTGTGTGTGTGTGTGTGTGTGTGTGTGTGTCTATAGCTCTAATGGAATGCCTCCCTCTTCTATTCACCGAACCCACATCACAAGGAGGCAGCTGGGCAATATATATGTGTGTGTGTGTGTGTGTGTGTGTGTGTGTGTGTGTGTGTGTGTGTGTGTGTGTGTGTGTGTGTGTGTGTGTGTTCGACCCTCCCTCTGTGTTCAGTTGTAACCCAGAGCTGCGCTTTCATTTTCCTGTCATAACGTGTATTGATTTCCCTCAGCCTTGCAGCGACACACACATACACACACAGATATCCGATGATCCTTAAAGTCACGCACACACATGCACACATTCATATGCTCTTGTACACACACGCTTCTCCTACACACGAACACACACACACATGTAGTTTGTCTCTGTCGGATAAGGAACATTGTGTTCAAAAGCAGCCCTGTTGGAGTGAGATTAGTTCTCATGTACGGTCTCCACTTTGCAATCACACACTCACAGGTGCGCGCACGCACACACACACACACACACACACACACACACACACACACACACACACACACACTCACCGTCACATACTCTTTTTGACATAAAACAGTAAATACGGCTGATTGCTAAATTAATCTTCCACGTCACTGCAGCCCCTCATGCCAGCGTTTGCCTGGTAGAAAGTGATCACTCTCGCCTTCCTTAGTGTTTTCTCATTTTCATGGCCGTACCCTCTCTGCTCCTCTCGTACCTATCTTCATCCCCCCTCCCCTACCTCACCACCTCCAACTCTATTTGTATTGTAATTGCCTTGGTAAACAGCACCACTTTGGCACTGAAGCAGCTCTGATAGCTTGTGTTTGGGATGCATTAAGAGTGGCGATGCAGACACTATGAGTGTGTGTGCGTGTGTGTTTGTTTGCGTGTCTGGCGGCAATTGAGTGGTGTGCGTCACACAGCGACCCCCTCCTGATGCTCAGTTTTTGTAGACTACCGCGACCGTTTCGGTCGATTCTTCTGTTTATCAGACATGATTGGTTCAAGTTTCACTTTTCATTTCAGTGAAGATTGAAAGACGTCACAGAGATGCGACATGATTACAAAACCCTGCTGAGTCATACGTACAGATGATTTTGTATAATCACTAATCATAGCTGCATTAACCCAATCTGAAAGTAGAGTAACCGGCAAGTTTATTAATGTCACCTCCCCGATCCTGATGAGTCACTGTAAATGTCCGCAGAGCTGCCGTAAACAGCTTGTCTTGGAGTTTTTCACCTCTTCTAGATATTTCCTTATTCAGAAAGGTGAGCTTAAACGCGTCGCACATTTTAAAGGATACATCTCTTTTCATGCTGCGATTTCTGCCATTCGTGATGGAAGGATACAAGCAAAGTTGTTAAAATGTTTTTGGTTTTTTTTTTTGTATTTCTTGCAGAGTTTTCTGCTTTTATTTGTAAGTTGACAGTAGAGAGGTGACAGACAATCAGACGGGAGAGTGATGGGGAACAACATGCAACAAAAGCCCAAAACAAAGCTGAGGACGCTGCGGCTCCTCACACCCCCAGGACACCTTTTAGTTTACATTGTATATGATGATATTTTTAGTCTCAAATATGTCCTTAATATGGCAAAATAAAATTTGCATGAATGCTAAGAATGACCAGGGATCTTAATGCTTCTTATTTGTACCGACACTCTCGAAGAACATGTAACATCGCGTGAGAGTTGATGCCAGTCAGTGTCTGATGTGTGTTTGTCTCCTTTCTCTCTGCAGTAAGACGATCATCTCATTCTCTGGCGACTGACATGTTTGAGCAGCACCTAGGGGCGCACCTCCTGCAGGTAACAGCCACAGCACCCACGCCCTCCTTCTTCTTCTTTGATCATTGCAATGATATCATGTAACTACATGTTTTTACATCATGTATTTGAGAGGTTTTCGCGGGTTTGTGAGAATAATCTTTCATGGCTGTCCTGTGACAACCACAAAAATATCAACTGTTCACAAGCTCAGAAAAACCCTTTTTCAGCTTTGTGGCAATACATTTATGAGGCTGTCCAATGGGTTTTCAAATGGTTTATTTAGCTTGAGAAGCAGGAGGACGTTCTCAGCCTATAAAGGAACACTCTTTATCCCTCTGTTGATCTGAAAAGTTTCAAATCTGCCAAGTATTTTGCTTGACAGATGAGCACATTTGTCTCGTAAGTGACTGCACTGTGCTACAGAGTGTCGGTGCTGCGTGCGATCACGGTTTGCACCAGCTCAACTCTTCCTCCCCTCAGACTTGCATTTCCAAGCAAACTCCTAACTCACGCTCTCACATTCGCACACATGGACACCCGCACATCTCATAAACCTCGGATGCTCGGACTGTATCGCCGGCTGCCAAAGAATTCCTCCCTTTGCACTGACAGATGAATGGCGCCTGAGGGGGGATTCTGGGGCAGGAGGGCTGCAGGGATGACGAAATGCAGGATGTAGAGACAAAGACTGAGAGGAAGTTTGAAGAAGGTAACTGCAGATTGTGTTTTAGACAAGGAGGAGGCTGAGGGAGGAGAGATGGTTGGGAGCACAGAGGGATAAAGTGAAAGTTGAAGGATCTTAATACCTTTATGTCTTATGTAATGTTGAAAGGTGCTATACAAATACATTTGCCTTGCACAAGTAGGAAAGTAGTTGGAGTGGGAGAGAGGCTGAGAATTCAGAAGTGAGGAGGTTCTGGTAAAACAAAGAAACGTTACATATGTCTGCTCTCCGCCGGCATTTTAAAGAGGAAGGGAGGCTTAGGGAACGGCGCTGATAGAAATCAAATTAACGCTCCAGAAAAACTGTATGATTCTTCCCTCCCAGCCGTCCTCCCGCCGTAATAGCCTGATAATTGCACTTTAGTTCTCCGACATTCAGGCGGCTGGTTTCTCCTCACCGCGACACACGACGCCCCACACCCCGGCCACACATTTGCATACTGGATGTGTCAGTTGCATAAATTACCACTGCCACTTTAAGCACTGGGCCGCCAAAATAGCAATCATTCTTCTAGAGCAAAGTGGCCCTGGTCTGTGCGCCTGTGTGTATGTGTGTGTTTGTGTTTGTGTGTGTGAGGCTGAGGCTGTGTCGGCTCACTCCTGGATGCTTGTTATGACGATTAGTATTATTCTCTGAAGCAGTCCTCTCTAATGGTCTGGCTGTATACCTTTCACTTCTCATTAGAATCACTGCAGGCTGTAATGACTCTGGTTCTATCTGTGTCTGTACCGGTGTGTGTGTGTGTGTGTGTGTGTGTGTGTGTGTGTGTGTGTGTGTGTGTGGCCGGAGATCCAAAATGAAGCTTTGGTTCTGAGTTTATTACAGCTGATTGAAACAGCTCTGGTCTATAAGCTCAGTTTCTCATGTCTCTTTGCTCTATTTGTTTATGTATGGTTGTGTGTGCGCTTACCTAATTGTCTGACTGTGTGTGTGTGTGTGTGTGTGTGTCTGTGTGTGTGTGCACATGTGGCATTTTTGTGTCTGTGCTGCTTTCTGTGTGTTTTATAATGCAAGTCTTGTTGACAGCTGTTGTCTGTAGATGCAGCTTGCATCTATGGGACTTGTTTCATGTCCGCTCACTTTTTGCATTTGTGTGTGCATGTGTGTGTGTGTGTATCTGTCTGTGTGTGCGCGTGCAGTCATGAATTGAGAGAGCAGGCCGAGGGGTGACGGGTTGTTTGTTCTCTAGCTCATTGTAATTTGTTCGATACACACTAATTGCTCTAATTTGTCTGTCTTGTTTCTGTTTGCCTTTGTGTGTGTGTGCGCGCATGTGCGTGTATATGTGTGTTTGTGTGTGTGTGTTTTATGTGCACAGTCTCTGGATGGCTTTGTGTTCGTGGTCAGTCATGAGGGACGGTTCCTCTACATCTCAGAGACAGTTTCCATCTACCTGGGACTCTCACAGGTAAGACAACCTTATTCCACACACACACACACACACACACACACACACACGTGCACACACACACATGCACACATGTACATGCACACACTGGAATAATCCTTTGTATACAAGTGCATTTGCACACATGTGCCTATCTTCTGCTTACGCTTTCATATCCCCTCCCAGGAGTGAGTGTGGTGTGTGTGCGTGTGTGTGTGTGTGTGTGTGTGTGTGTGTGTGTGTGTGTGTGTGTGTGTGTGTGAGTGAGTGAGTGTGAATATCTTTGACTGCACTCTTTGCGCTCATCTCTGGAGTGCAACTCTCACGGGGGCAATGCTACTCTCTCTCTGCCTCTCTCTACCGCCCTCTCTCCCTCTCCAGGTGCTCACCTCTGTTGATTGCCTGTGGCCTCTTGTACTGTGAATGTTAAGTCCTGCCATTTTGCCCAGATGCATAAATAATAACAGTAATTACTGGCCCAGCAATCAAAGTGTCGCCCCAGCGCGCTGGGCCTGTCTAGGGGAACAAATCGATAGGCATCTTAAAAGCCACATTGATTGTAGGGAGGGGGAAAAACACCAAGGGGGATGGGAAGATAGATAGAGACAGCCGGAGAGAGAAAGAGAGGGGGAGGAAAGGAGGCGAGGTGTGATAAGAGAGAGATGTTTCGAAGTAAGAAGAATCGGTACAGCATGAGAGAGGCAGAAAAAGAAGGGAAGTTAGTGCTACAATAACACAAGTAACTGAGCGTTTTTAAAATGCAGAAACATGATTGAGAGTCTGCCCTTGGTGACATTCATGGATAAGTTTTTTCTACTCTGTCTTAGGATGTTGAAAGTCGTTAGTCACTGTAAACACTGGCTGCAAAGTGGTCACCTCCTAACACGCCTACACTGTCAGAGACGGGGGACAAAATTCTCATCCTGTGTAAAAATGCACTGTAAAGTAGGGCTGGCAAATCAAGTGGGTATCTGCCAGAGTCGCACTCATTTCAGTATGAAATTATCGCAGTGTACGAATATAATAAGAGCAGTGCTTCCTTGCCAAGCCGTGGCAGAGGGACACTTCCTGGTAGCTGCATGTAGGGTCGTTTCCAGGACACGGCACAGAGATTACGTGACCACAGTGACCAAGTTAATACCCTCTTGATTTGGGTAACTCTGACTGTGGAAGCTTCATATTTTATTCAGCTCAACTTTAGGATGAATTTTTCCATGAAATCCTGGACTGTTGATTTTTGCTTCTCCATCTATTAAAGGCATAGTTTTCCATTTATATGTAGTTCACCATTGAATTCTAGCCATTGAGGGCACCAGATGGATGTATTGTGCAGGCCATATTGTTGTATAATTATATTTCTCGCAGTAACTGTGTTCTGTGAATATAGGGAAGATTTGCATCGTCTCATTACTGCATAGGAGACTACTGCAACTGCTAGTATGTGCAATCTCCCTTTCTACATCCTTTCACTCGATATGATACAGAGGCGAGCCAGCTTGCATTCTGCAACCTCTGACCACACCCAACATCACTGATAAAAATATTTTACCACTTGGCCTCATTTCCAAAAACGTTGTGGGTTTATTCAAAGACTAACTTAGAGTGTGGTTGGGTGTGAGAAGATAAACTGCAAGATTGTCAGGGGGTGTTAAAGGTCCAGTGTTTAGGATTTAGGCAGATCTATTGGCAGAAATGGAATATGATATTGATAATTGGGTTTTCATTAGTGTATAATCACCTGAGCGGGTCGTCTTCCACAGAGTCCGCCATATTTCTACAGTTGCCCAGAATGGACAAACCAAACCAGGCTGGCTCTCGTGAGCGCGTTTTACATTTTTCATGAGTTTTTCAGCCACTGTGGGTCCTCTCACGTGCCTGGAAAGGGAGGATGAGGCGAAGGGTATTCATTTGATCTGCAACCTTACCTCTAGATCCCACCCAATTCTAAACACTGCCTTTAAGCTACTCTTTGGAGCCACCACAGCTCTGACACTCGCTCACTTTTTTGAGGAGGGGCACATCAGCAGCTCCACATGAGGAAGCGATCTCTTCATGGCCAGGATGTAGAGGAGGAGTGATTATAGTGGCCAGTAACTCAATTAATGAACATATGGGCAAGTATTGTATTAAGTACATCTGACTGGATTAAATACAAACCTGTCCTGTTTGGATGTAACTTCAGGATAAGAATTGTTTGTTTGCACCTGCTGTGGAGTTTCTTGGGTCTTCACTTTGCAAAGACAAACACGTAAATAACCCACACATACAGATGAAAAGATATAAGGGCAAAAAAAATTAAGAGATAACCAGCCTGAGCGGTAAGAGAGAGTGGTGGAAGCCAGAAGACAGAACAGAGAGGAAGATGCAGAGAGACAGAGAGAAACATATAGAACCAGACAGACAATTACAAGAGGGGAAGAAAACAAAGGAGGGGAATATAGGAGGGAAAGAGAGACAGTGGTAAAGAGGAGAGGGAGAGTCTGAGTGTGTAAATAGAGTTTAAATGTGCAGTAGGAATGAAATTCGCCTTGGGATTGCCTAGGTAAACAAGACAGCCGAGGCTTTGGTGGAGATGCTAATAAAACAGAGCTGTTCTTATCAGCTGAGCAGATGGCCTAACCCATCACATCTACTCAAACAGGGCCTAAGCCATCAGCATTCTAATGAAATTATTTATGATCGAAGATTACGTTCAAAACCTTGAACATACAACGCCACGTTTACCTTCCTGAAAAGATGAGAGCGGGCGGGCGTGGAGGGGGTTTATGATGGGAGAGAGAGGCAACCTGAAAGGCCAGATGGAGTTAGGAGTTGAGATGAGTTAGGGGGATATGTGAGAGGGAGTGCATCGCGTCTTTATGGACACATACGATGAGGAAGAAAAGCATACAGAGAGAGAGAGAGAGAGAGAGAGAGAGAGAAGGTGGGAGGCAGAGGACAAAAACACTTCAATATACTTTGTTGGCGAGTGGGGGTGGACGCAAGGGAGAGGGGAAGGACAGACAAACAAACGATGTTCTGAGTGAAAAAGTGTAACTGGTGGTTTGTTTTAGAGGGCATGTCGCCCCTGTGGACCGCCCCTGCCCTGCCGTCTCCTGTCCCCCCTGTCTGACCCCTCTGCCCTGGCTTACACCCTGGTCTTCTCCCCTGACAGGGGGGTTGCTTAGCCGGCTTAACCCAGGTCAGGCACCTTGACCAAGGGCACAGCCTGCCGCCCACTCCCCTGGCGCCTCCAGGTATCATTTTTCTTCACACCGGGTCTCCAGGCCGGGAGCACGTGGATAAACCTGGGAATGCCACATAGCAGATATGGGGGGAGGAAGTAGAGGAGGCAAGAGAGGGATGGATGAAGGCTGGAGGAGGTGAGGAGGAGGAGGGAGGAGAGGTGGACAGAATAGAGAGGTAAGAGTAGGGGCTAGGAGGAGAAAGAAAAGGGATAAATGGGGTAAAGAGAAGGGAGGAAGGATGGTAGATTAAGGGAGGAGAGAATTGATCTGGGAATGGTTAGTATGCAGCCCCTGCACCCCCTCCCCCCTCTCCCCCTCCCTCCCTCTCTCCTCTCCCATCAGTCAGTGAGGGCTGAGGGCTCAGAGTGTGTTGTGGACCACTGCCCGGATGCCTCATACATATTAAAGCCCCCTGCTATTATTTATATCATGTCTCTCCTTCCCCTGCTTGCTTGCCCTCCTCCTCCCCCTCATCCTCACCACACCGCCATACATACGTGCACGTGCGTGTCGACACGCACGCACACACGCAGGTTCACACAGATGCACTGACAGACAACTGCTCACACAAACAGTGACACACAATGACGCGCAGAGACACAAAAACAGACAGTCAAGTCACATATGCAGAGAAACAGAGGCGCACCATGTGCCTGCACACACACGCGCGCACACACACACACACGCTCAGAGAGATTTGAATGATCTTGGTCTCTCCTCACGTCTCCCTTCGCGCCACATTCTATACCTGTTTTTATGTCTGAGCCTGACTCATCCTCTCAATCGCTCCGTCTTTTTCTCATCTTCTCATTTCTGTCTGATCTTTTTTCAATCCCTCCCTGCTGCCTGTGATGGAGTGATATTATTCGGATAGGTCTTAAGCCCGGTAAAGCCCATAAGGACCTGTTTGTCTCTCTACCTTGTTTTCCAATACCACAGGGCCGGGGGACTGTGTCTCTGTGAGCAGAGGTAAATGTAGTCCTTGTTTAGAAACAACAAGAATTCCCTTTGCAGAAGAATTGATATTCATAAAATACAGACACCATGACCACAGATAGATAGATAGATAGATAGATAGATAGATAGATAGATAGATAGATAGATAGATAGATAGATAGATAGATAGATAGATAGATAGATAGATAGATAGATAGATAGATAGATAGATAGATAGATAGAATCAGTAATAAACGATGCCTGAAGCGAGGTTCATCCAGAGTTTTAAAAACCAAACTCAGGCCATTCACTTGTCAAATATCCAGCCTCTGAATGCGTAGATGCGAACTCTTAATTTTTAAAACATTAATGAATGCGTCAGTTTTGATGTCAGAATCAAAAGGAATGCGGCAGAAGAATCCAGCACCTTGTAATTACTCTGCTGACGTTTTATCTGCATAATGAAGAGAAGAGGGATCAGAAAGAAACGCGCTGTCGACTCAGGGTGTTGTGAAGCTTTCGGTGCAACCCCTTTAATACACAGGATATTCATTTTTAGGGCCTCAAACATTATGGATCATTACATTTGATGTATCTTATAGAATTAGAAAGGATGTGCAGATATTCTTCTGAAGAGAGTCTCAGTACTAATTTTCTTCCGCTGCTGATGCTACCTGTGATTAATCGCTGTAGTAAGCGCGAAAACAACTTCATACAAGCATAAAAAGTTTAATACTAATGTATCAAATGACAACGTGAAAGCAAGAGGCTTCACTCATAGTGGTGAATCTGCAGCTCCCCTCAGTTTTACTGAGCTTTAGAGAGTTTAGTTCATTGTTCAGCGGCCTCAACTTCACTGTTTTGGTTCACTCTCACTGCTCTCACAGTGTTGTTCTGGACCACAGCAGGTTGCTGTCTCCAGCAAAGGAAGCTCTAAAAAAAAACACTGTGCACTACGTGCCCAGCAGCAAACCACAGACAGCAACAAGCTGGTCAACATAGAGAAGCATTTAGCCGCTAAAGGAGCATATATTTCCCTCAGGAGTCGGTAGAGACCAAAAACAGAGCTAAAAGAAAGCAATTATAGGACTTAGATTCATCAGGTGGCCACAAACTCACTCCAAATCGCACTTGATTTGATAAATACAGTAAGATGTTACAAGAAGAGAAATGAGCAATTATCCTATAAAAATACACAAAAAGAAAGTGTATTGAAACATGTATTTTGCATATAACAAGAGATAACAGAACAATGAACACAGGGAGAATTTGAAAAACTGTCTTTAAACTGTTGGACTGCACATTTCATATGCACTCTGTGTTCAGTGTTTGAATTGATGAGGCCTTTAAAACTTGGGACATACAGTGGCGCTGTGGTTAAGATTTGATTATGACTGCAGCTTTTTACAATTTTTTCTTGTTGCACACCTGCGTTTCTTTATCTGCATGTCAAAAAAGCTGGAAAAAGAATCTTGTTTATGTACTGGGCTTTAAAATGCCCAGCAGGTAACCATTTTCACTTCTTCAAAGTCTGGTGCATGTACGTGTTTTTCAGCATGTAGGAATATTACTCCATATGGTGCCTATCAAATGTAATACTATAGTAATATGTTTATTAGAGGTGGCACAATTACAAAAAACAGGGCATCCCCCAAGAGATTAAACCCTGTCTGGGATTAAGAACCTCTGTCCCTTCTCTTATCCTCCCTCACTCGGTGGGGTTTCCTCCATCTTTACCCTTCTCTGTTCTCTCATCGTCCACCGCTCTCATTCCTCCGCTCCCGCCTTCCCCGTTCCCACTTCTTCCTCTCCCCCGGCTGTGATGTCCTTGAGGGCCTGCTGAAGCTCCCATAAAGCCTGCAGTAAATGGCTCTAATCCGGTAATAAATGGCTGTGTCCTACAGACAAGGGTGTGAGGCTGCTGCAGCCACGGCTTTATCAGATGGAATGGTATTGGCACACACATGCGCAGACATACACACACATTCACAGATGTAATAGAAGCCGCATGGATGCTCTCTCTCTCTCTCTCACACACACACACACACACACACACACACACACACACACAGTCATTTATACAGCTTCAGGTGGAGTCACATCTACTCTGATTGTGCTGCTTTTATGGATGCCATGCAAGAGCAGCGCCACTATTACCTTTAAATGATTAGAGATGCGACTGTGATGCATTATGATGATATGATCATATAGAGCTGTAGGAGCTGTTGCGTTGCTCTTTATGCTTGCTGGGACAGACTGTAACTGAATGAAGGAGCAGGGAGGGACACGGGGAAGAAGAAGAATAGTAATGTGACCTTTGGAGATACTTGGAGTTCACCTGTTTTTAATCAGCAAATACAATTGATTTTTATCTCCCCTGGTTTTATTTGTGTAATACTGTAGTCACTTGGTCCTCTGAGACTGGGCTTAAATGTATGTGTGTGTGTGTGTGTGTGTGTGTGTGTGTGTGTGGGTGTGGGAATGTCTTACAACCTCCACACTCCTTGTTGAGTTGTAACCCAGAGCAGCGCTTTCATTTTCCTGTCATAACGTCTATTGATTTTTCCTCTGTGTGTGCGTGTGTGTGTTCGTGTGTGTGTGTGGGGGGGGGGGGGGGGGTGGTAATGTGTGTGTACTTCCAGGTATATGTGCTCTAAGCTTCTGTTTTTGATCAGTGTATTTGGTTCTGTTCAGGTGGAGCTGACCGGCAGCAGTGTGTTTGACTACATCCACCCAGCGGACCACGTCGAGATGGCCGAGCGGCTGGGAATCAGGCCCCACCTGAGGGCCGAGGCTGGCTGCCTCACGGCCCCTGACAGTGCCTCCAGCTCCGCATCCACCTCCTCCCTGGCTGGTACCCCTGAACCTGGTACTGAAAAAAAAACAAGGAAATTGACAGAACTGAGAAAAAACAAAAACAAAGTAAAATGAATTGAATTTAATGCGAATTCTGCGGTGTGGATTTTTTTATTTTACGTCTTCCTCTCTAATCCTCAACAGCTCCCTCTAGTCCTCATTCTCCCGCTGACGATCCTCCTGACCGTGGCTTCTTCATCCGCATGAAGTCCACGCTCACCAAAAGAGGCCTGCATGTCAAGTCTTCTGGATACAAGGTACAATCATTTGTCATCATTTGCAAACATGCCTTTTATTATTCATACTTTCCTATTTACCTGCTTGTTCTTGGGAAGCTAAAATAACAAGCAGACATTGTCATTTTGTTTTTTCCACGGTCAGGGTTTCATAGCTCTGTAAAGTTGGTCATTTTCAGTGTATTTTATGGCTGTGACCTTATTTCACACTGGACCGCTGCACTAACAGTTTACTGCACTCACTGCAGTAAAAGCATCGCTGCAGCATCCTTTAGCTCAGAATCCGACTTTGTGTCATGTTCATGTTAAAAGAAAATTAATGAATTTTATATTTCTGACTTCCTCTTTGTTGTTGCTGTAATTTCCTCCTTCCCGAGTTGTCTAACCACCTTTTAATGCATCGATCAGTCCAAAGTCCACCTTGATTCTTATTCCGTCCTGCGAAAATGACCTTGCGTGAAGGAAACGCACACACACAGGTGTCTTCTGTTTGTCAGGTAATCCATGTGACAGGACGAATCCGCTGCCGCCCTGCGCTCGTGCCGGGCTCCACGCGCTCGGTGCGCCGACCGATGGGTTTGGTCGCGCTGGCACACACGCTCCCTCCCTCCACGCTTAATGAAGTCCGCATGGAGAGCCAAATGTTTGTCTTCCGAGTCAACATGGACCTACAGGTCACATATTGTGAGAACAGGTGAGGCTTTTTTGAAGATGACTCTTACGCACATTGAATATAAACAAATGCATATTTTTTGAAAAACATATTTGAAGTCTTGTATTGCTTTTCGAGAGCTCCCACTTTCATGTTTTTTCATGAGTAGCTGGCTGAGTACCCCGCCAGGTGGTGGTTTTAGAAGACACACCTGACTCTGCTTAGTAGACAAATGTGTTTTTTTTTTGTTGCATTTCTTCACAGGATCTCAGAGTATATGGATCTGACCCCAGCAGAGGTCGTGGGACATACCTGTTACCACTTCATCCACGTAGAAGACCTGGAAAACCTCCGGCAGAGTCACGAGGACTGTGAGTTACATCCATATGCATACGGAGTGTATAAAATTCATCCCCACCCTCTTTAGTCTCCACAGTGTCTGAACTTGAGGGGGGGGTGATGAATGAAGGAGAGACTGATGGAATCTCATTCTCAGCTGTTGTGATAGGCGCCCTCTGCTGCCATCATTATGAACTGCCTAACCAATAACTGGCTTCTTTTCCCTCCTCTCGTCTCCCGTATTCTGTCCTCCATCCTTTCTTCCCACCTTCCCACCGTCTCCTCCCAGTGCTCAGGAAAGGCCAGGTGGTGACCGGCTACTACCGCTGGCTCCAGAGGAGAGGAGGCTACCTGTGGATCCAGTCAACCGCCACTGTCTCCATCAACCACAAAGCCCCGCACGAACGCAACGTCATCTGGGTCAACTACGTCCTGAGGTCAGTGCAACCACAGCGGAGCCACGCTTTTCACTCCAGGACTGCTGATATGAAGCAAGTTTATATATGCAGGCACCACACTGTGTACAAAGATCCTTTGAAGGGATAGATGATGAAATGCGGAGGGATTATTGGAAGAGTTTCACTCCCTCCAACATGTGAGAGAACTGATGAGGATACTTTCAGAATAGTGACATCAAAGCAAAGCACATTACAAGCTAATCTTAATAGTTGAAAAGTTAATAGTTTTACAGTTTTATATAAATATTGAAGATAACTAAAATTTGATCACAAGATGACACAGATTTTAGGTGTCTGAAGTCATCTGATGTTTTATAGATTTCAGATCAATTTTAAAAACGTAGTCAGTGAATCCGCTTTTATTTAATTGCTGACTGTTTTTTCCAGTTAAAAGGACAGATTCATATCGTTTTAGTTATTTAATTGTCAAACATAACCGCGGGCTTTACAAGCTTTCCACGCACCACATAATTTTATGATGGACAGTGCAATTGTTTGACTTTTTTCTGAATAACTTTCCTTTTTTTTTGCCAAATTTGCATTTATTTATTTGTTTTTCTGCAGAGATTTTAAACTTATTTATTAAACTGAGTCTTTCCAGCTGCTGTGATGCTGACTTTAAACAGCAATGCAGCATCAGTCAGTCACTGTTTAACATCATGACTCTGAACTGACGTGATCTTATAAGAAGACTTTGAAATGTATTAAGAAAAACTGGTTTCTGTTTAACTGACCCTTTAAATGGAGCGTTGCTTTAGTTTAAGGATTTATTTATTTACCACACAGGCACAACTGCACTTCCTCGACAAAATATGCTTTTCCCGTATTTCCTCTTGTACACACACACACACACACACACACACACACACACACACGTATTCACCCAGACACTGATGCAAATAGGCTCACTGCACACACACAGCACATAACAAAAAAATCCGTGCACACCGAGCAGTCAGACAAAAACAAGAGTAGTAGGCTGAATTTCAATGCTAATTGGACTGAAGCTATATAATTACAACAAATGGATGTCAGAATTTTGGGGCTGAATGGTGTTTTAGTTAATTAGTGCTGTAATTACAAGAGCTCATTAACTTCTCCAGCAGCCTCCTCCTTGTCTGAGCTTAACTGTGTATAGGTGGGCTGCTGAGTGGGGCGCAGTGTGTGCATGTGCGTGTGTGCATGTGTGTGTGTCTTGAAGGGCGGGGTCTGCCTATCTGTCTGTTGGCGTGTCACTGCTCGTGTATGCGCGACAAGGGCTGTTGTTTGGAGAACTGGGTGTGTGTTAGGTGGAGGTTAGAATAGTGTGAGGCAGTTTGGCTATTGGAGGTTGTTATTAGACTGATTATATGTTGTTTCCATCTCTAAGTATTCACTCAAATCAGCACGGCGCGAGTGTTTTTTTTTTTTTTAAAGCTTTAAGTGGTTTTAAGTGGTAGATGATCATTTGTGTTTACGTCCACCTTTTCTCCCTCCCTTTCTCCATTTTCACATCACTCCATCAATCCAGTCGAACGGAGTTGCCCGACACTCCTCTGGATCTGCTGCAGCTGCCAGAGAACGTAAGAGCAGAGCGACTTCGAGTTAGCTCGTCCCCCACCGACGGCTCCCCGCAGGCCCGAGGTAAGAAGCCGCACGCATTACCGCTGTCCCCTGATGCCCACTGACACACAGAAGCACCTGCCTGTACCTCCTCTGATCATAAAAACCTCCTTCTTTCTCAGGCTCGCAGCCAGTGAAGAGCTCAGTGGGGAAGAGCGACCCCGACAATAAAGGCAGAGACAAATTCACCGCCACTGCCATCCAATCAGAGGACAGGAGGAAGCGCCTGCTGAGGTCCGAACCCGAAGGCGCTCCACCTGAAACCCGTCGCAGGCTGGAGGAGCTCCGTCACGCGGAGGAGAGCGTGTCAGCCTCCTCTGACCTGGCGAGCGAAAGCGAGGGGGAGGAGGAAGAGACAGAGTGGGACCAGGGGGTAGACAGTGACAGACTGAAACAGGAAGACGGTGGGGGAGGAGGCAAACAGAGCAGAGGGGGAGACACCCCGACTAGAGGGGAGAGGGGGGGCAGGGTGCACAACGGCCGGGCTGTGATCCAGCAGCTGAAGAGCGTAGTGACCCCGTCTCCCCTGCCTGGCAGCCCCAGCATCAAGACTGAGCACGAAGCCCTGACCGCCGGGGGGCGCTGGGGCTCACACACACAGACCTCCACCCAGCCCCAACCCTCACACGCACACACCCCCTCCAGCAGCCTCAACGGCGACAGCCCCACCACCCCGATCCCCGACTCTTCCTCCAGCAGTGAGGCTCCCCCAAAGGGGTTGTTCACTCCCCCGTCCCCGGCTCTGTCCCCCGCCATGTCCGTGTCCTCCCCGCTGCCCCGAGATGAGAGGGCCGTGTCAGGGGTGGTCAGTCGGAGCAGTGGTGGTGCAGGGAGCGGTCCTGACTTTGAGCTGCTCCAGAGACTGGCTGCAGGCGGCGCAGCGGGGCGGGTCCTCTTCCACCCCCTCGCCCTCGGCCCGCAAGGCCCGCAGAGCCTCTACGCTCCCAGCACTATCCGCTACGCTCCACCTGAGCTGCCCCCCTCCCACCACCACAGCGCGGGACACAGCGATGGCCTGCAGCTACGCTCGGACCACCACAAGGGACCCCCGCCAGCCTTCTTCCCCCACCTACAGCGGTTGGCCGGCTTGCCACCCTTCAGTGGTTTCTCCCCGTCTGACAGCCCTTTCTCCTCCGGCCTGCCCTTCTGTATGAATGGACTGAGGGGGGCTGCAGGCTCTGAGGAGGACTGAGACTCGGAGGGGAGGAGGTGAAAGGAGAAGATAAAAATGAAGGATGGAGCAGAGTGACAGACCAGAAAGAGAGACATTGAAAAGGGCAGGAGAGACAGAAGTGGCAGGACATTAAGCCTCTGAGGACGTTACTAATTGGACAATGAGTTGAATAACTGCGATCTAAAATATGTGACAAGTCGCTGCCATAGGGAATTACTGTGTCTGCCGATTGTGGACAAGTGACAATGACTCACTGAGAAACCGGGACATGGAAACTTTTGACTGGTTGTCCCTCAAGACTTTCCGTCTCTACAATAATGAACTCCGCTCTGTGTCTTTCTCTAGACGACTGTGTTGATTTCTGTGTCTCTTCCACTCAGAGAAGCCATATTGTATATAGAGACAAAAACCATAAAGACCCTCAGCTCACATCCTCCTCACTGTCACTCCAATTAACCCAATTAACCCTAAAGCCAGTAGAAAGAGATGAACAGAGATGTCTGTAGGAATGAAAGTGACTTTGGAATATAAAATTTTTATTATTGCAGTATTATAAAAATCATCTCTTCCACTGAGATCCAGGTGAGACTTTGATTATTGGGTTTCCCTTAAAAGAGATGGAGACAGCCCGCTGGTGTTTTTGTATTGAGATTCAAAATAATAATAATGGAAAAAAAATCCAAGTAGTCGTTAAAGCACACTGTTGGGACAAAAATATGAATAATGTAGTCCCAGACATTCCATTATGTATAAGGGAAGAAAATGCAATGCAGACAGGACGCTTTTTCTGTTGTCTGATCATAGAAAGTCATTTGTTTAACTGAGTATTAATTATAGTATATTATGTATGATGCTGCAGTTGTGTTTGTGTATGAAAGCCATATAATTTTCTTTTTATTTCTAAAAGTTTTTATTGATTTTTGATATTTTTCACCAGATAAAACTGATGGAAGGATGGTGTGGAAAATGTGTCTCGACAGACAGAATGACTGGATGCACAGTATCATCCAAATACCTTTTTTTTTTAATCTAAAAGATGTTTCTGAAAATGTTTTTAGGAGAGGAAGTGGTGCTGGACAGAAGTGTTTATTATCATTGACACCTCTGTGTTTTCCTGAGCGCTTAGTGAAATTTGTTCTGGTGTGAACTCAAAGCACTTCATCACTTAAAAGTCACTGTGTGATCCTGTTAAAACAGACAGTGTCATAGCCTGACCACAGTGCGGTAGAGGGGATAAACGCAGAGAAATAAACAGACCAGACGAGGTCGTTAAAAAACGACCATCAGAGGTCAATAAAAAAAAGAACTGGAATTATTCTGAAATTGGTTTCAGTCCAGTTCAGACAACTGGAAATAAAGTTTTCCATTAGAGAGTGCAAATATAAAACACTTTAAATTCCTATTTCACACTGACTGATTGGAGTTCCTCTCAGGACTGAAAAAAACGGACAAACACGAAACAACAGGATTTTTTAATTAGTGCTCAGAATATTTTACCTTCCATTTGAACTGGAGTCACAAACAATTTTGCGATTGTCTGAAAGATACTCAAACAATTGAGATTCTTCTCCCCTAAATGTGATATTTAACGTTTGGCCTCTTTTTGACGAAACGCTGGGGTCAGTGCGGTCAAACGCATTATTAAAAAAATGTGACGACTGACACATTTTTACAATAATAACCAATGAGACAAAAACATCAGATCATTCTCCAGCACTTTGGACTGAAGTCATTCAAACCGATCTGTCGTGTGATCAAAACTCACCTAAATTTACACAATCTGTCTTCAGGCACTGTGCGTGTGTTGCTCTTGTTTTGCTTCCACATTGAGATTATGGTCGTCAGTCTGACCTGAGGCCTCCGTTTATGTGGAAATCTCTGACGTTCTGATGTCTGACAGATAAAAAACTAAGTATAAATTCTAATTGTTCAGATCTGACGTGCACTACTCACCCATACTGTAGCGGTCACGTACAAATATGTGTGAGTACACATATTCTGGTGTGTTTACTGGTATAATGTGTGCGTATGACTGTGCGTGCGCTTGCTTTTACAAGTGTGTGTTTGTTTTTTGTTTTTTTTATGTTTTTTGGTTGAATTAAATAGCTAACCCTTTGCCCATCACTGTGAAGCTAACGTTATCCTCCCATCTTTGTGAATACTCCACCCACACCTCATCAAATAAAATGAACAAATGTAAAAAGAAAAACAGTGAAACAGATGAAAATAACAATAAAATATTCCAGTAGAGGAGCACAAGTCAATGCTTTGTTGTTTCTTTCTTGCTTCTGCGCAGCACATAAATTCAACAATTAAGATATACGGAGTGGCATTATCAAATTTATGTTTTACATAGTTAATTAAGGTTTCATCTGGGATTCAAACACATCACTCGGGGCACATATTTTAAGGTAATTACATTTGTTCTACATGACGTGTTAGATTTTTTTAAGTTTTAATCAGTTGCTAACATGCATCTCTTTCACAAAACATCAATATTTCAGACATAAAGCAGACATTTATGTGCAGCCTGTCACCGTACCGTGTGTGTGAGGCTAACATAAATTCGAGCAACGCACAGCCAAGAATAGCAAACACAAGGGAGGAATCAGCGGCAGGATAAATATACAAGATGTCTGTGTCACGGCAAGTAGCTGCGTGTGATCAACAAAGCAGGTGGGCGATCTTGCATATCCCCGGAGTGGACATAACACGATAAAACACACAATAAAACACAAGAATATTGATCCTTAATAAAAAAAAGGAAATGGTGGAGCAGGTGAGAACAACTCTGGCATGAAGCAAGACATCGCTCGAGTGTGTTGGATTCACACTTTACCATAAATTCATCTGAAATGAACACAATAGCACAGAGAGCACACGGAGAGTGTCTTGCTTATGAGAGGCTATATGCGGCCATGCATCACTGTGTGTGTACATATGTGTGTGTGTGTAGGTTGGTGCTTTGCGTGTGTGTCTGTGCGTGCATCTCTGTGAATTTGTGAGTGTGTGTGTGTTGTCTGAAGCAGCCCCAGGGAGGGGCTCTGACATTGAAGACGGGTTAAATCCTGTTTTACATTCAAGTGGCAGGCCCTAGTTCATTAGAGTGAGGATCATTCCTCCTCAAGACCAAAGGAAGCGCATACTAAACAAGAGCAGTTGTTGGGGAGAAAATGCCATTGTACGTGCAAAACCGTATGTACTGTATAAGTGTGTGCGTGCGTGCTGATGTGCTCTGAACAGAGCTGCACAATAACCTCAGGTTTCCTCTTTATATCTTCTTTTCTGTATGGTCTTTATAAAGCAAAGTAAAGGTGCAGCTTGTACGGATGAATGGATGCGTGTCAATATGCATGTGCGTGTGTGTATGTGCACTAGTCATGGCAGCTCTCCTGACTGTCTTCCGCTCAGCCTGTCATTGAGTCACCCATATGCCCTCTCTGTCACTGACTTTGATGGCTTATCTTACCCCCTGAATTGGAGTCGCGCTCCCGGGGGAAATACCTTAGCACATGTAAATGCATCTGAAAGAGTGAAAATATGGGTAGGAATAATAGAGTGAGGGATGGAGGGAGACACCCAGACAGCTTCCACCTGACACGGGCTTACTGCACCTCCACAACTCCCTCTGTCCTCCATCCCTCCTCCACTACCTCCACTATTGTCATTGTTTCCCAACAATCTCCTCGTCCTCCTCTCAGGAGAAGGCCAATCCATAGTTAATGCAGTTCCCAAGGCAGATCCTTTGATCCATACGTATGGCATTTAACACCTGAGAGCAGATGAGCAATCTGCTCTCAAAATAAGCAGAGGTTGTGGCTCCTACTTTCAGGGCTGAGCGTGGATGTGCGGCTCAGCTTTGGAGATGTGTGAGGTTAGACCTGGACTTGGAGCTGTGGCTGGTGTTGTGGTTTCTGCGAGCTGCTTGGGGGTCTGGGGTGGAAGGTGTTTGTCAGTGAGGGCGCGTCTCCTGCCTCTGGGCGCCCTGCCCTTTAGACGCGCCAGGCCTCAGGAGCCTCCTGCATGCCAAACAGACCTGTGCAGTCAGATGCAGCCGTGGAGGAGAGAAGAGGAGAGGAGACGGGGGGAGAGGAGGGGAGGGGAGGAGAAGTGAACGTGAGGAGGAGTCCAGAAAGACAGAGGCTCGAGGGCGAAAGGGTAGAAGAGGATCTGAGCGAAGGAGGAGAGGGGCTCGAGGGGAGGAGGTGGGGTGCTGGTCACACTGCAGCAGCCATCTAGACACACCCTGCATGTGAAACACGACTGCACTGAAACGCCCTGGGAATCAGCGAAGGAGAGGTGGGAGGAGAGCGAAGGAGAGAGGAGGAGAGGAAGAGAGGGTGACACTGAGGTGAGTCTCAACAGCAACACTGTGTGTCGATGGCCGGGAGATATCACAGACCTTCGCCCTAGCCCAGTCAGTGATAGTTATCACAGACAAAGCCCCCCCATCACCAACACTCCCACACACACACAAACACACACACGCACAGACAACCGCATGCTGCCCTGTTCAGTTCATATATTCACACATGCTCGCAGATGAGCAGCTCATTATAAAAATTATGCATGTACAGCGTGTGTGTGGACAGTTTGTACATCTTTTGACTCCTGCTGTAGCGAGAGTTACTACCGACTCTGACAGCGCTTTCACATTAAAGTGCGCCCTGTTTGCACAGTGCAGGCCTTTATTTGTGCTGATAATTGGCTGGAATTGAAGGTTTTTGATTTTTTTTTTATATTCAAGCTCTATAGGGAAGAGAGTTTTGATGAGAGTGTATGTAGGCATTTAATTATGGGGTGTGTGTGTGTGTGTGTGTGTGTGTGTGTGTGTGTGTGTGTGTGTGTGTGTGTGTGTGTGTGTGTGTGTGTGTGTGTGTGTGTGTGTGTTCTTTGTATTACAAATCTCCTTTATGTCCCCACCAGGGCCCCAGCTAATGCTGAGGACACTGAGGTCATGTCCTCTGTACTTTGTCTGGGAATTAATCTGTTCCATCACTTGGTAGGTACATGATGTAGGTATTTTATAGGCTAATTCCACTCATTCCCACCCCTGCGGAAGGGTGTGTGTTGGCAGGACCATGATCAGATTAGGGGGGCCATACTGACCCCCACCTTTCTGTGCATTACACACAGTGCACTACAAACAGCTTTATTATATGCTAAGAGATGCTCTGATTTATCTGGTGACCTCCTGGAGGGGTCATGACCACTGGTCTACAGCCATGTTAATACATTAAAACCCCATATTTAATTCAAAGTATCACAAAGACAAACATATCAAATGTTAAAACTGAGAAATTAAATTTTGTTTTGTTTTGTTTTTTGGAAAATATTATCCTCATTTTGAATTTGATGCCAGCAACACATTTCAGAGAAGTTGGGACAGTGGCAACAAAAGACTGGAAGAATTGTGAAATGCTAAAAGGAAACAGCTGGTGGAACGGCTCACAGGTTAACTGGCAACAGGTGAGTAACATGACTGGATATAAAAAGAGCCTCCCAGAGGCCGAGTCTTTCAGGGTAAAGATGGGGAGGGGCTGTGAAATTGTAAAGAATGTGTGGATTTCATTGTCTGCAGGACATAATGTCATTAAAGGATTCAGAGAAGCTGAAGAAATCTCTGTACGCAACGGACAAGGCCGAAAAGCGTCCTTGGCTGTGATCTTCAGGCCCTCAGACGGCACGGCAGTGAAAACAGACTGGATTCTGTCGTGGACGTCACTGCATGGGCTCAGGATCACTTCCAAAACCCATCGTCTGGGAGCACAGTTCATCACCGCAGCCACAAACGTAAGCTCCGCCGTGCACCAACTGACTGAAGCGCAGTGGGAAACTGTCCTGTGGTCTGACGAGTCAACATTTGAGATTTTTCTCTTTCTTTTGAAGTCATGGACACTGTGTTCCTAAGAGGAGAGGGGCCATCCGGCTTGTTATCAGCACAGTTTAAAAGCGTTGTTAGAAGAGGTGATGCAACAGAGTGGTAAACCCCATGACCCCATCCCAACTTCTTCTAAACGTGTTTCTGGCATCTGATTTTCAAAAAACAAATGTCGCTTTCAACATTTAATATATTGTCTTTGTGCTATTTTCAATTAAATACGGGGTTTCAGCCATTTGAGAATCATTCTGTTTCTACTTGTTTGACACAGAATCCAAACTTTTCTTGGAAATGGGATTGTATTTTTAATATTTTTGGTATTTCTGCTTTATTGATAGCAGCAGCGATGAACACAGAGGGAAAGGCAGAGGAGAGACAGGATGACGTGCAGCAAGGGGCCCTGGCTTGAATCGAACCCGGGTGCTGGGATCAGGACTCGACCCACACACCAGGTGAGCAACCAGGGCGCCCCCCACTGGTCTATTTAAAATGTGAAAGCAACAAAAGCACACTGACGTCTGGACAGATGTCTTCTCGCTTTATTTCAGTATGTACAGGAGGGTGCATTGAAAGTTGTGCAAACCGTAAACAAAAGCAAACAATAGTGAACCTGATTTCCACACACAAACTCGATATTATCGACTTTTCCAAACCATCAACTACTCTGTACATCCATTAAGACAGCAACTGTGCTGATCACCAGATGGTGTAAAATCCACTCGAAAAGTAAAACTGTACATGAATATCAACAATACAGAGCAAAATATGTAACCACAGACAAAGCTGTGAAAAAAAAGTTTCCAAAAGTCCAGAGTTGCTATCATAAGTGCTACTGCCCTTACAAAACCAAAACTAACTCGACCGGGTAACTTCAACCTCTGTAAAAAAAAAAAAAAAAGATTCCAAGCCCTCAGTGATTTGCAATGAAACCTGCACATAGTATGTTGTCTCTTTCTAGATCCCACATCATAACCAGCTTGTTTTTTTCAAGAGTTTCACGAAAACTTCAAGTATTCAATCAGTTAATGTCGAACGAGACGATAAAACAGGCAGCGTCCGAGCAGAAACCGTCGGCTGAGAAGCTGGACGTGCAGCGAACGTGATGTTCTGCCTGTGACAGTGAGGATTAAAAAAAATAATAAAAAAAAAATCAATACAATTTTCAGACAGATTGAGGAGTGAAGCAGCTTTTGTGTGATTAAAAGAAATCTTATATATATATTAAAAAAAAAGCTAATTTATTCACCAGAAGTGAATGTAGTCAAACTACCAGGAATTTCAGCGTTTTCTCACCAGTTTTTTCTCAAAAGGTCTAAAAGTCTTGACCTTAACAATAATCTTTACATCTCTCTCTCTCACACACACACACACACACACACTCACACTCACACTCTCACACACACACACACACACACCTAAAGGGAAACCCTGAATCAAAGCAACACACACACCCTTTTCCACACGTCTACTTGTTGGACCCCTTGCCGTCACTGTCCTCACTGTCATGGGAGCCGCGGTAACCCCGGTGCTCGCGCCTCTCGCGGCACTCCCGGCACTCTTCCTCGTCCTCTCCCTCCTCCTCCTCGTGGATGATCTCCACCTCCAGGCGGCCAATGTAGAGAGATACCGCACAGAGCCAGAAGAGGGCGACGGTGCCCACCGCCGCGCTTTGGAGCAGCATTGCCGGCACAGACAGCAGCATCATCCTCCGGAAGGCAAAGATGCTGCCAATGTACGAGGCGCCGCCAAACGACACACACACACCGCCCAGGACAAAGAAGGCTGAGGGAGAACAGATTGACACGGTGTCATTATACAGATCCTCACTGCAGTTAAACCTGGGGTGGAGGCAGGCCGGGTCTGCATATTCTCTGAAGTATCTGAGCAAAAGCAAGAGGTTAAAGCTCGCCTGGTGCGGCCTTGATCGATCCTCAGATGTGTCTAAGAAATAGAACAACGTGCTTTTCATCTGACATAAATAATGTCGCCTTCATGACTTCATTTAGCACCGCACACATTAATGTGCATCAGACTCAATGACTGGTCAATGATTTACTGGAGGTTTTGCTTAATAAAGAATGTAAAAACTAAAAACTGGCATTTCAGGCAGCCGTGACATTGGTTACAACTAGACATCAAAGATCTCGCCTCCTTATTCACTCTATGATTTTAGTCAATCGCAGAAATCCTTGTGAAATTATTCATTTCGATCAAAAGATAAAATCCATTGCAAGGTTCTCTGAGAAAGAGATTGATTTCAGGACAAAAGCAGCTGAGGTGTACGGATGCATTAAAATGCTTAAACAGAATTCTGGCTATTTCACGGACATTCGTTGATTTTCATTGAGTTTTTTAAATCCACTAGTTTTAAAGAATTTAGGACTCCACCAACCCTTCATTACACGTCTTGAATGGCAACCCACTGTTTGTTATTAGCTCAGGCTACCAGTGTACACAAAAGAGAGCCGGAGCCGGTACCATATCCTGCTTCTCGTCCGACTTCGCTCTGGACAAACGCGATGACCCCGATGCCTGTTGCCAGCAGACCATTCCTGAACCACGAGAGGAATCCTGCAAAAACAAAACAAGCAAAGTCAGAAATAAACCGCTGACGTGTTAGAGCTCGACCAGAAATCTGTGCAGGATCCATCACAACGTTTACGTGCATATGACAACATACTGACTATTTTAACACTCACACATACTGCACAGACAAGTGTGTGTCCCAATTCCATACTACTACATATCACACTTGAGCTAATAGTGTGTTCTGCACGTTATGCACAATCAAAAACAACTGATGGACACATTGATGCTCTGCAGAGGACGCAGGGAAGCTCCTCACAGCGGCAAAACATCGCAACTAATCCCAGCTGACGGCAACAACAGAAAGGTGTGATAGATTTCTTTTTTGCAGGCGTGCAGGGGCAGATTTTTCTCAAATTGTTAGCATTTTTTGTCCAAGATTATCCTCCAGCTGGGCAAAAAAATAGTATGAAACTTTGAGCCAAATCTTCTTTGTAAAGTTTAATTGGCAGAAGAGCTCCAAGGCTGCAGTTTGGCATCCATCAGTAAACATCCTGCATCGCTAAACAACAGTTTAGTGTGACAATTACGATAGTATGAACTGTGTGTATTTAATATGTAGATGTAAAAGAGGAAGCGGGACACAGCTGCAGTGTTCACACGTCCAAATAGCTTCGAATGCAGTGAAACTTCTTCTAAATCTAATACCTCGAGGTCAGTGCTGCAGTATTTACAGCAAAACCTCCCGTGCAAAATAGGCTGATTAAAGCAGAGATAACTGACGTCTTTCATCTCTAATGTTTCTCTTCTTCTTCTCTTCTACTCTTCAGCTGTAGATCTCTAATGTAAAGCACATGTGATTGATTGAACAGCATTCATTTAAGCTCACTCTGGCTGATTGGATCTCTGCTCAGGTCGTAGTCGGGTGGAGTTACACAGGGACTTCAATGATCTTTAATCAAAATGCAGCTGACAAGTTAGAGGGAATAAGATTCTGGTGCAAGTTGTCCCACCTTTTAAGTTCAACAAAACTTGCAGGAAAAGTTGCCGGAAAGTGAGGGACACCAACCAAAAACAGCGCGACTTTCCAGTTTCCGGTTCACTATAATTACTTTAGTGCTCGTTCTCTCTCCCCCCTGTGCTGCCTGCTCAACACTCTCCTCTAAATAACACAGAATAATCTCATCTCTCACTCCCTGATGGTCACTGAACTGCTGGATGGACACTCACGTTTTGGCCCCCGGGGCGATAAATCAATGTTATCATTAATTATCCTTCAGTGCAAGTTGCATTGTGATTGTAAGATTCTGTCCAAAATCAATACTTCCAAGCAAATTGCAAATAAGAAGTAGCAAAATGTTACAGTTGCGATGCAATCAGAATCAAAGAGGTGATTGAGAGAAAACTATTCGCCACCTATTTTGATGATCGATTAATCGTTCCAGTCGTTTTTCAGGGCGTCACTTTGGACCACGGATAAGATTGAGATTTTACAGATTATTAATCAATTAATAGTGAAAATGAGCGACAGATTAATCAATAATGAAAATAATTGTTATGTTTTACGTATGTGAAATGTTTTGTTTGATGTAATGCAGAACTGTGGAACCTTTGCGATCAATTTCATGTGTGTCACAGGTAAAACACCTGTTCTGTCATCACTAAACGTGTCCTTAAACGCAGCACACCCTGAAGTTTCACCCCACGAGGGGCTGGTGGGGCTGGTGCAGGTGAACACACATACAGTGTGACATTGAAGGTCTAAGAAAACACAAAATTTCACATTTCCAGCAAGCTTACCTGTCTCGTGGGACTTTCTCAGCATCTAAAAAATTAGAGAAGACAGCTGTTATGGGCATCAACCTCTAATTTAATCAATATGGTTTGTTTTGAAAAAGTATCTGTTGTGGATGTATAATGTCTGCAGTGTTTTCATCTCATGTCGGAACGGTTTCCATGATCTAATTATGCGGTATTTTCCTGCCGGGCAGAACCCACCAAAGCGTCCGCCTTGTCGAGGTCTGTGAGCTGGTACTGCTGCTGCTCAGGCCCCCGGTTCTTCACCCACGGTCCCTTCTCACCGACCCGCAGCCGCGACGAGCCGTTCAGCCTCCGCAGCGGGGCTCCAGCGCACGGAGGCTGGACCAGCTTCACTACCCGGGCGAGGTGGGACACGGCCGGCGACAACCGTCTTCTCATGTACAAACTCAAGAAAGCCATCACATCACGAGTCCCGGCTAGCTAAAACACGAGCAAGGAAGAAAAAACAGAAGAAGCACAACACGACCTCTGCATGCCCTGTGAACTCTGACCTGGTCAACGACAACCCGGAAGAGTCTCCCGGAAAACACGGTACGCAAAAGGTACGCAGAGTCATTACAGCGCCATCATGCGACTGTCCTGAAATACACACCGCTGAATTATGAAAAAGACTAATTGGCATTATGTTAAACCACAGATGATTTTTCTTTTCATTTAAATCAACGTTTCTTCTCTAAATCTAGATGAAGTAAAATAACCTGCAATTACATACTCGCACCACTAGAGGGCGCCAGAGCACAACGCTGTGACTTATGACGTTCACATTTATTTATTTATTTTATTGAAGTTTTCAAACAGTAGGACACAGAGCAGAAACAACAAAAGAAAATGATTTAAAAATCATAACATACTCAGAGAAAACACAGAGCCAAAATGCGCATTTGCAAGTCTTAAAAATAAGTCTTAAAAGTAAATAGATAATAAAAATAACATACTAAACATAAAACGTAGTATATTTGAATCTTATTTTCATCTTCATGTTGTCATAAAGTGGACCCTTATTATTATTGTGATTTTTTCTTTTGTTTCATTTGCACATTTTTCTGGGGACTTTTAGGAGGAATTTGAAAAATCATGACAGAAAAGAGAGACTGAGGGTCTTAGGTCCTTCCATTTGTCCATAGCTTTGGTTATTTACCCAAAAATAAAATTAGATCAGTTAATGTGCTTTGTGCATTTCTGCCAAACTCAGATATTACATCAGTTTAATCATCATTCTGGAGGGTCATCAAGCTCCAGAGAAATCAGGCTGTGGGTGAAATACCAGCTTTATGCTACTGGAGGATGACAAAAAAAAAAAAAGAAAAGGTTTCAACACTTGATAGATGATACATGTCATGATTTTTGGCAAGTTAGATAGAAAAATGGACAGAAAAGAACATTCTTTATCCCACTTCAGCATAAATGTTAACTAGAAAACTTAAATGGCAAATCTTTGTTTTTAAGCCTACACACACAGTTATTATCCTCCTCTTTTCTTTGCAAATCGTGTCAAATACACCCACATGCTGACAGTCGAACACTGTGTGCATACCCGCTGAACCTGTGTGGATGTGAGGCACAGATCTGTGTCCTCAGTGAGGATGAGTGGACGGCCTCTTCCTGAGGGTCTTTTGTCTTTTTCTTCCCGCTGGGACCTACAAAGACCGCACCTGTCATACCTGATTGTTCAGTGTGAGGAGCATGGAGAGCTGCACAAGAGCCTCAGATGTGTGTGTGTGCGTGCGTGCGTGCGTGCGTGCGTGCGTGCGTGCGTGCGTGTGTGTGTTGACAGTGAGGTCTTTTACAGACAGCCAAATCTTTGATGTGATGCGCAGCTGACCCTGTGGTCGCTCTCACGCCACTGTCCCCAACACAATGGGAGAGTGATGTTTGTACACACACATACATTCACGCACACATGCATGCACTCTCACAACAGTTATGCATCTTACAACAGTCTGATTATTTTAGCAACATCAGTACATTTCTGAAAAGGAGACATCACCTTCAGTAAAACACACTCTTACAGTATTCTTGGATTTAGACCTATATAATACTATAGGTGGTTATTCATAATGTCAAATATTTACCATACGTACAGTCTGTATACTTATCAATAGATGATGTCAGTCACTATATTGTTGTGTTTCCATCAGTTTTGGGGACATTACATTGACTTACATAAATCTAACCCTTACCCTAACCTTAACCTTAAATAAAGTCTTCACCCTAACATTTAATGATTTACATTATGGGGACCTGCATTTTGTCCCCATAAGGAAGGTGAGTCCCACAATGTGGCTCTGTAAACAGATTTGGGTCCCCACAATGTGAGGAATACACGGCCCCTGGGTGTGGTCCAGGCTTCCCAGGATGCTCTCCAGGACAATTTCCTGATAAAGTAAAGACCTGTGTGTGTGTGTGTGTGTGTGTGTGTGTGTGTGTGTGTGTGTGTGTGTGTGTGTGTGTGTGTGTGTGTGTGTGTGTGTGTGTGTGTGTGTGTGTGTGTGTGTGTGTGTGTGTGTGTGTGTGTGCACGTGTGCAGAATGAGGACACTAACTGTGAACATGTGGCAGTGTGGGTTCGACCTGTGTCCTCAGCAGCCATTCAACCTGTGTGCGTATCTTGAACACACACATCTTATTCTGCGCACTCGTGCACCCATGGGAGCGTATTTCCGAGCGTCAAAAGATAAAAACAAAGCGAGGCACCTTTCCATGTGTTTAGACACTATGTTCAACTAAGTGTAATGAAACAACATAATTAATAGGGCAAAATGTAATGTATGTAATGTAATCAAAGGAACAGAGTGCAGCTAGTTGTGTTGACACCAGTATGTTTTAACCAAAATCAAAGATGCATATTGTCTGCACAAAAAGGCTAAACACTGTAAACTGTAGCGATGCACTTACTGTGATAATAGTGCATTATAATACTTTACTGAGTAATGCAGATGTTGGTACATTGCACAGTAAACAAACAGATGTTGGACCCACGCTACAAAGAAACAAACTCAAACCATCACGTTCTCGTCTGTGTTGGACTCCTTTAGAAATCAGTGCTAATGCTTGTGATGGCTTCTTCCTCTCTTTCATGGACGAACTGTGTCTCAGGGTCACTTTTCATGCTACAGTTAAGTAAAAAATCCTCCGTATATCTCTGTGAGCTATTTTAAGGAGGCCCAGCGGCACGGTTCATCCTCAGACTCCCCTGCCTTACCACTTCACTAACCCGTATCACACTGTCCTCACTGCTGTCACTCACTTTCTTTTCCCTTTGCTCTCATTTCCTCAGTTTTCCTCAACAAGCCCCCTTCCTCCTGGCTCTCTCTCCTTACTGTTGAGCATTGCGCAAGTCTGGAAGACTGGGATCTATCATCATGATGCTTTTTATGTATTTCCTGTCTGATTTTATTTCCTTTATTGATTTTGGGCATGGTTATATAATTCTGGGTTAGACTGAAACTCTCCTGCAGGGCTTTTATAATTCAAATTCCCATCTCACCTGCTGGTGTTTTGCAAATCTGTCTCTTTGACATCAGCTCGATTTCTGAGGCCATCCCATCACTTTTCTCTTTGCTTTCAACACGCTGCAGCTGTCTTCATCACGGTGTCTCTGCATTTTTCAGGCTCTGTCTTCTAACTTCCTTTTAACCAAATCTCTCTCTCACTTCTTATGAATAAAAAAAACTGTCCTTGATACCAAGTGCTGCTGTCTATTTTTAAAGCGTTTAACTGGCATGACATTCAACATTGGTGTTGTCATGCATGCAGTGCCAGCATTTCATTCTCAGTCTTGCCAGCACATGTTAAATGTACAGACATACATTCATCATGGTTTACTTATGGAACATAAACTGAATGTGCAGGCTTGACACACACACACACACACACACACACACACACACACACACACACACACACACACACACACACACACACATAGGATCCTGCGATAAAACAGTAAAAATCAAAGCCACTGTTTACAATAATATATTCATGAACAAATGTTTTTAAAACCTATTTCCCTTTTTCAAAAAACCAGACCGCTCGGTAAAAGACAAAGTAAGCAGGTCTGCTTACAGGCCTCAACTGTCTGTTAACTCGTCGTTATCCTCTCTGCTGGATTCCTGTGGCGTCAACAGAAAAGAGGAAAGAGAGACAGATAGAGAGGAGGAGGAGGAGGAGGAGGAGGAGGAGGAGGAGGAGGAGGAGGAGGAGGAGGAGATGTGCATACGTGCAGAGCAGCACTACTCTGTGTTGCACAGTCTGGGGGATTCCAGCCAGCTGCGTTGGGAGCACTGACCTTGGCAAAGAGTACACTGTTTTTCAGTCCCTGGGACAAACAAGTGTTGGATAGAAGTGTCAACTGGTCAGCAGACAAATGGTTTACTGACATGAAGTAAAGGAGAGACGCTAATGAGTCAGTGAAGTGCCTGAAGACAAGGATACAGATTTGAAAAGAAGCAAGAAATCAATACACAGCAGTGGTGGAATTTATCTTAAGTGCATTTACTTTGTGCATAACAAAGCACAGATTTAAGGTACTTGTACTTCACTTGCCACCAGGGGAGCGTTACACTTTTTGCTCCACTTCATTTATTTGACAGCTTTAGCTGCTTTCCAAATTAAGATTTTGCACAAAAAAGTAAGTGCTAATAAAATCCGATGCTTTGATATGATGCAGCTGCAACAACTGGTTGATTAATCAATGAGTCAAAAATTAGCTGGCGACTATTTTGATAATAATTTAAGACTTTTTAAGCAAAGATGAAGCTTTTATCACATGTGAGGATTTGCTTTGTCTTTTAATGATGTTGAGATTTATCCTTAAATAGGCATTGTGAAGGTGTTGCGTTGCTCTGGTTAATTTCTCACAATTTTTTAGAGTTTTTACAAACTTAACAATCAATCAATTAAAGGAGAAAATGTCCAGCAGATTGATCCATAGTGAAAATAATCATTAGTATGTAGTCTTATACAAAAATAATTTAAAAATTAGGTTCAACTCATCCAGCTGTAACAGTAAAATCCTACTTTTCCATTAATGCATGAGTCCAGGTAATTGAATGATATAATATATCAGTATCACAGTCATTTAATTTAAAATTTTAAGTATGTACCATTTTTAGTATAGCAGTACACCATTTATTTATAGCATACCATTTTTATCTAAATTACATAATAAAGTCATATTTCATTACATAAACTGTGCATTGTAAGTTATTTTGAGGGAAAATACCCAGATGTACCAACACTACAGGATACAGGATGGGAAGCTGTCGGGGTTATTTAATGTCGCAGGTGTGTGAACGTGTGTGTTTCCAGGCTTGTTTTTTCCTTTAATTATCATACAGCTTTCCTTTTGATCTCCTGGCACATGGGAGCCCTGATTTATTTTGAGGCGACTTTGTTTTCTCCGATCATAACTCTTCTGTCGATGACATTGTTGGAGCCCACATCTCGGCCTAATGGTTTGCACACATGCGCTTGTACTTTAAATCAACACCTATGTCCGCTGTGACAAAGCCAGTGTTAAGTTCTGTGCCAGATGTTTAATTTTTTTGTGGTTCAAACGGCACCTTGGGCAATGCAGGAACTTGGTACAGACTCTCCGCTCCAATCAAAGCCAAACAATGACTCATGACTTTCTCAGTAACATCTGACCGCTCTGGTCGCTTGGCAGTGGCCAAACTTGGAGGCATTGTGTTATTTCCTGTCAACTTTACTCACTGAGTATGGTGTGCTATTTGAATGATGAACTTATTATGCCAAACGCTGGTGGTAAGAATTTCCTTTCTCCCTTTAAGCACACTACCTCTCTTTATTTCTTCACCCTTGATGAAGGTCAACTTTTGGCCAGCTGTGTTGTGGAAAAACCGCCTCAGAGTCACACTAATCTTCCCACTCACATCTCCTTTTTCCTGGTAAACACCAATAAAACTGTGCTACATCTCCATATCAGCAACAATAAAACATGCAGTGTATGCTGCAGATTCCTGACATAAGCTCCATTACCGATAAAATGGCAATAAAATCACCCTTGACCAACACACCGGTAGATTGGTATTGTGACTGCAGCCTACATTAAGGTTACACAATGCAGCCATTCAACACATGTGCTGAGATGATTAACAGAAACATGATCTACTGACCACAGATGAAGCATTTCCCAAACAAGTTCTCTATTCAGCCAAACAAATGTGTTATTCATGTTAAAATATCTGTTCCTCATGTGCCCACAGACCCGATCTATTCGACAACTTGATCTCTTGGCTGCAAAATGTCCTTTGCTTGGTCGAGTTCAATGACTTGGCAAGCATGTGGTCAAACACAATCGATCCAAGGCCTGATGGGTCCGTTATAAACCTTAACCCCGTCTTCTCTTCAGCTTCACAGCTATTCTATATTATTCAGCATTTTCAGAAACACACTTATTTGTTTTCTTGCTGGATTTTGATGAGAAGCTACAGCTAGCAGCTGATTAACTTAGCTTAGCACAAAGGCTGGAAACAGGAGGAAACCGCTTCTCTGGCTCTGTTCAAAGGTGACTAATTGTGCTTATAAATCTCACTAATTAACAAGTTTTATCTCATATAAGTAATTTGTGCAAAAAAGAGGTTGTCAATCTCACATTAATGACAAGGCTTTAGCACAGACATGAGAGTCTTAGCAAGAAGTTTGAGTTTATTTGCTAGTAACTCATTATGCTTTCACATACAGAAGTTTGTGCATGTACATATCTTAATGTGTACAGTATACAGCATATGCACTTGTTGCATTACTTTACTTACACACCTGTAAATGCCTGTGAATGCTATGTTCATGGTCTGTTCTGTGCCTCATTGTGGGTGACTGCTTATGCCAAAAATGATCACCTCCCAATCTGCATTTTGCAGATGTATGTATGTGTATGTGCATTCATAGACTTGTATGCATACCTGACGATGTGTGGTGGGCCCCCAGCACTTCACATGGCTGCTCTCCAGGTTCATCTGAGGCAGCCTGCACTGGAAGCAACTGATGGATGTTGCGTGCCAGTGTTGTGTCAATACACACTGTCCCTAATCCTGCAGGGTGAGGGGCTAATCCAGCACCCTAACCCCAGGCCCGGCTTTATAACAGCACATTACCTCACTTCCTCATGCGACACAAAGATATAGGTCGACAATAATGTCAAATTTAAGCAGTTAAGCAAGCACGGGGTTTAGTGCTGAGAGGAGGTCTGACATCAGAGGTCTAGCAAATGTCCCTGTCCTCTAACGAATCCACCCTATAGGGCAATTTGACAATATATTATGAGACATTCCTCTACTTGTTAGATGTTTTGCTAAACCACCAAGGTAGTTGTCCTTTTGATATCCATGTTGCTGTTTTAGGCCATTATGTGCAGTGCTGAAAATCAGTGAGCAGGACTAACTATTAGATTCACAAGATTTTTGCTTCATATTGCTGTTGCAAAAATTTCAAAATAAAATGACTTCTACTGTCTGTATCTTTTATTCAATTTCTTTCTTTCTTCATTTAACAGGGAACAATACAGATGCAAATTGTCACACAGGAAGGAGAAAAGCAACAACTTATAGGGGCAATGAAAAAGATTTTAGTTTGAAATGTTCAAAAAACAAACTAACATTCTAAACAGAATGTGAAGATGAAGTGTAACATGTTGAAGATGGCTGTGGATGTCTCCTGAAGTTAGCATGCTAACCACATAGCCTCAGTCCATCCTGTGTTGTAATACCACTTTGTACCTCAAGAGGCGACTGCATTTTACAAGCTCTCTTATATATGCTATATGCTGCCCTATTATTTGGAGCGCCCATGGACAGGTGGCCAATTCTTGTGCATTGTATTTTTAAATAAGTTATGCATTGTCTCAGTTTCCAAGGTGGGGCAGTGGTGTAAATCCAGCAATGCTGGAGCTTTTTTTAAACCATGCAGGCCCACACCTATCACTTTGGGACCAATCTGTTAAATTCGTCACCTGTTTTAAGTACTAAGAATGCACGTGGATGGCAGTTTGAGTTTCATGGACGATTTAGATTTAAAAAGCCAATCAAAGGCTGTTCTTGATTAGGAAATTGAAAGTGTCAGTCAAGAGTGTATGTCAGCCTGATATTGCTGTCTGGTAAAGACATTCGACATTAACAAACAAAAAACAAGCTTGCAAGGATCATGAAAAGAGTCGAATAGATGGGAGACCACCAAAAAAAGTCTGTTACCCGTTAAATGCTGTTTTATACATCTACTCTAAAACCTGCACTGTTTAATTCACTACATTCATCTCACATTTTAAGAGTAAGATTTTACATACAGTACAAAATATGATTAGTTTAAAAATATGATCCATATTACAGATGAAACCACCCACCAGTACATAAAACAGTTCAAACTGGCTCCACCTTAACCCATTGTAACAATAAAATCCAAAATATAATACACCAATCACATCATAACACTGAGATGGTCCAATTTTCTGCATTACTTTTACTTTTGAAACTTTAAGTATGCTTTGCTAATAATACATACTTTGGGAGCCCTTTCTGTTAGCTACTTACGGTAAGTTAACTCACATTAAAATTATAAGTCAGTCAGCAGTGGTACTGGAAGTACCGTAGCAATACTACAGTGTAAAAATACTCTGCTACAAGAGGAAGTCCTGAATTCAAAACTACTGAAGTAAAACTACATAAATATTAGCACTAAAATACACTTAAAGAACCAAAGGTAGTACTCATCGTGCAGAATGGCTCATTTTAAAATATATATTATTTCACTGAGCTGTAATTGGTGATGCATTTGTGTCAGCATCACTAATTTTCCAGCTGGTCATTTCAATAGGCAGATTTATAAAGGGGCTGGTAGCTTCATCCAAAATGATAATCAATATAATTTATTGTATATTGAACCTGGGAAGTAACTAGTCACTCAAGTAAATGTACTAAAGGAAAAAAATACATCACTGGCTTACAAAATGTAATGGACTGGACACTTAAAGGGACATAAATACTTAAGAGAAGTAAGTCAGAGATGTACTTGGGTACATTTACTTAGTTACAATTGGCCGCTGTAAGTAAGTAAGTAAGTAGGTACATGAATGAATAAGAAAATATGAGTAATGTGCCAGCGGTTTTGTCTTTATTATTTTCTACATGTTACGTATAGAGGGCGGTTTCTGTCAGAGCAGATGAAGGTCGGCCGTAGTAGCGAGCGGTCACATGGTCTGCGTGCATGTAAATGACAGGAGGGAGTGGAGAGAGAGGGCTGTGAGAGGAGGAGGAGGAGGAGCGGGGGCTGGGGGAGACAGACAGAAAGTGGGGGCACTCGCCGACACAACGGAGGACACTTTTACTGGTGATTGAAGGGACCTTGTGCGTCTCCGAGCATCTCCCTCCGTCCCTCCGGTGATTTGAACGCGTCACGCCGGCGTTGGTCGCCGCCGCCGCTCGGATTTTATTTATAACCGGCAAGAAAATTGGATGGACGCGCGCACTGGCAAGACAATCCCGGAAATAACATGCGTACTCTCAGCCTGTCACGTACGCTCAGTGTGGATTTGCATTGCTGTAGGCTGCAGTAGGTAAGCAGTGGACTGTGCCCTCCTGGAGGGACGCTTATATTTGTTTTTGGGTTTTTTTTTTTACGACGTGGCCGCATATTTTATGGCGCTCCGAAATGTGCATTTGACTGAATGAATAAATTGATGCGATTTATGCGCGTAGTTATTTTTTAAGGAGGACTTCAAGTTGGTAATCAATAGCTGATAGAGACGAAATAGAAGTCTTTAAATGGGTGTTTCACAGCAGTCGGATGCGAATTGTAATTGTATTAGTATATATTTACAGCGCAGATGTTGCATTTCATTAGAAATGTATATAAACTCTAATTTTAGTGTAAGTAAAAGTGAGTTTTTTGTTGTTGTCTTTCATTCCTTAGCATTTCTCGTTCTTTTAAAGATTAAATCTCTGCTATATAGCTGCAATACATTATGCAGCCAAGGCAATACGTGCACTTAATTTTGGTCTAATTGTTATAATGAACTGCCCTGTTGGCACTGTTTTCTTACCCTACTTAAAATCTATACTGTCTGCACGTTTGTTGCACCATATATATTGTAGCTTTATTTACTTTAGCTCACCGTGACAAGTAATCCGCACTGTGCTATTAATAGGCCTAAAGTGTATCATTTTACTCTCCACAGACATCCTGCACAGCGTCAAAATGTTTAAAAGAAGGACACAAGCAAAAACGCGGAGCATTAAGTGAGAGCAAAGGGTGAGATAAAAGCAAGTAGAAGAGGACTTGGACATGAAACTTCCAGTGGCTGTGGCAGAGATCCTCTCCATCAGAGAAAGCAGTGGCTCAGCTAGAAAATGAGGCGAGGACGTGAGCTACGTGCGCATCCAGCAGATGACGAGATGAAATGGAGAGCTTGGGACACACGGACCTTTTAAACCCAAGCTCTTCCCGCGGATCCGTCGTTGCTTCACAGTCGCAGGAGAGAGGGACGAGCGGCCAGCAGCTCGTCTGCGGAGCGGCAGAGATTCACCGAGCGGACATGGGGCTGAACGGTTTCTGCGCGGCGCCGGTCGGGAGTCCAACGGCCGAGGAGTTACTCGCGGGTCTGGCCTCTCAGACCGACTCCCCCGCGATCACTACGCCGACGAAGCAGTCCAAAACCGGCGTGCCACTCTACAACGGCGGGGTGGTGTCTCCGTCTGCCACCGTGGAGGGGAGCCACGCAGGCGTTATGGCGCACACACCAAACGGTTACCCGGCACAAATGAAGGGGGTGGTGGGAGTAACAGGCGGCCCCATGTACCCCATCACCAGCAGAGCCTGTCTGATGGAGAACGGGGAGCGGACAGCTCATGAGAAGTGCCCTTTAGTGATGAGGAGGATCAACAGTGACCTGAAAGCCAGACAGGTGCAGCAACAAAAGCGGAGAGGTGGAGAGAACCGGGACATGGCCTCAGGAAGTCTTAATGGTCTCATGTTAGGGTCACCGGGGTTGGGGAGCTCTGTGGACCCGGCTTTTGCATCAGGAGACTTGGATTCTAAGCGGAGAAGGTTGGTTGATGGAAGCGCTGCTCACAAATCTCCAGACGCCTCCAGGGTGGCCCGAGCAGTCGCCCCGCTCATGGCCACAGTCAACAGTTCCCATATCAACCCAATGGCTATCAGTCATGTGCACTGTGTCACTCCCCAGTCTCCCTTCACCCCTCCTGCCCTTCATACTAACCAGCGCAATGGACTTAAGGTGGCCCTCTCAGGCCCGCCAGCGACCCCCAGCCGGACCTCCCCGGTCGAGGCTGACGGTATCCCGACCCCACCTCCCCCTGTAGGGGCTGGCTGGTCAGCAGAGCGCATAGCCCAGCAGTACATCGTCCCCTGCATGAAATACTATGGCATCTGTGTGAAGGACAACTTCCTGGGCCCTCAGCTGGGCGACAAGGTCCTGGAGGAGGTGGAGGTCCTAAACCGGAGCGGGAAATTTCGGGGTGGGCAGCTGGTGAGCCAGAAGAGCATTCCCTCCCGGAACATCCGGGGCGACCAGATCGCCTGGGTGGAGGGACGAGAGCCCGGGTGTGAGAGCATCGGGGCGCTGATGGCTCACATTGATGAGGCCGTCATGTACAGCGCTGCCAATGGACAGCTGGGGGACTGCGTCATCAATGGACGCACTAAGGTGAGAGGGGGAACGGGGTGGGGACAGGCAGGGTCGGGTGGGGGCATGTTTTCCACTGGAGAAAACAGAGGCTACAAAAAAAAGTCAGACGTAGGAGTGTCAGCCTGATGACATCATTAAGTTTTGAGCAAAGTGGCTGGTTGTGTCATGTCTGCCCTGCTCTGTCTTCGCTTCTCTAACGCTGACATGCAGGCAGACACACACACACACACACACACACACACCACAGTGAAAGAGCGAGCTGAGCGTCAGGTGGGATGGTACGGATGAGCCCTGCAGTGTTTCCGGCACATGTGAGCTTGATAAGGGGGGCTGCGGGCTGAGCCGTCCTCCTAGACTGGCCCTGTGCCTGGGTGTAGGCCTATCTTAGCTCGCCCCTCTCCCTGCCTTCATACCACTGGTACCCAGAAGAAAAAGAAAAACTCATTGGGGCTGTATCTCCTCTGGCATCTTTGCCTTTGAAGACAACTTTTTCTATCAGCACTTTCACCCATACAAACATGGCGCTGGTGTGGTGGGAGAGTGTTTTTTGTTGCTGTTGTTTCTTTCTCATGCCACATGAGCCACACTGTGTCTCTTTATTTTACCATGACACACCGCATGCCTCAGATTCTCCTCTCTAATTGATTTGATAACTTCTTTAATTCCTCTATGTCGCAGGCCACAGTTGGCCCGGTGGGCAGGTTTTTTCTCCGTCTGCACACACTGTCCGTGGCTGTGTGCAGGACAGAGACTGGGTGCAGTAGAGTGAAAAACATTTAGATTAAGTACCTTGATTGTCAGTTTTTCCACCTCTCTGTCTGTCTGTCTCTGTGTATTCTTTAACTATGACTGTGTTTTTCCAAAATCAGCTGTGAGTTAACCATTACATTCCAGTCTATGTTGTTCAGTCAAGATTTTCAACCAGATTATTGATTTTGTAATGCTTTACTTGTAGAAGAGGTCAGTTTGGATCTCTTGATGAAAACCACGTCCGGTCTGATCCTGAAAGGTAGATACAACATGAAGGTTCCTCATGGGGAAATTAGGTGAAAGCTTTTACCTGCATGATGGCAACACCTTGTTTACCCTGCAATCTTTGCTTAATCAATGGAGCTATAAATGAGATGAGTACCAAGGTAGCAACGTGGCCTTAGATGTGAGAATTTGTCATATCAGCAGTCATGTGTGTCATGTTTGATATGATTATCTTCAGGATTTTCCCAGTGTATACGCCCCACAGCCTTGTTCACATCGCGTACCCTGCCCTCTGTGCACATCTAGTCACTGACGTAAGCTCAAGGTTGTGTTTGAACAGCGACTGTTTCAGCACATTGTACCTCACATCAGCAGCTTTCGCTCTTTTAAATATGGGCTGACTGAGGTCTCTCAAGTCAAAGTCATGCCTGGTCTGTTACAAAACGACAGCACACCAGGACGGCGAAGTGACAAGAGTGGAACATGTGAGCTAGCATGTCTAATTTTTCAAGATTTTATATACAGGATTTTAGTTACTCCACAGATCTGCACTTTCGAGTGCAACATATGGCAAACTTGTGCCTACTTCCCAGTTGCATTCTGCTGTGCACAAACACTGTCACTCTTAGGGAAAGATATTGAAACCCTCTTTATCTCCTGGTGCTTTGAACTGCAGCTTCCTTTTATGACTGAAGGGGATTTCATCAGTGAAATCAGCAGTGTAACTTTTTATTGCGGTTACGCTCTTCATCACTGCATGCCTTAATGAAGTGAATATAGCACGACAGAAATGTGATTTTAGGGGTTTATTCTGGGGATGTCCCATGTGTATTGGTGGATACCAGCTTTGTTAGACTGCACTGTTTTCAGTGTTTATAAGTCTATCTATACCTTCCAGAGGCTAATGCATCGCGTACTTATTCACTTTCTATTATTCGGCATGATGATGACTACATGAGTGATCCCCTGGTGAAAATGTTAGATTACCAAATGCCAGCTGCTCTCTGGACAAATCTCTCTACTTGCCCTTGGTACATTTAAAAAAAGTTCAGTGTTGCGCAGTACGAAATGTGCTGGCTGGGTGCTCCTGTAGAGGATTGCAGGAGGCAGAGTAGTGATAGATAAAATGATGGAGTGTGCATGAGAGAGAGAGAGAGAGAGAGAGAGAGAGAGAGAGAGAGAGAGAGAGAGAGAGAGAGAGAGAGAGAGAGAGAGAGAGAGAGAGAGAGAGAGAGAGAGAGAGAGAGAGAGAGAGGAAGTGATAGGAAAAGAAAGGAGGATCAGGGAGGAGTGCATCCAGATAGAAGGTCACTGCGTCTTTTCTGTCCTCCTCCTATCAAGTGATAATTCTTCCTGAAAAAATCCTCCCTTTGTTCCTACCTGTTCCTTCATTTTCCTGTCTTCTCCTTTATTCTGACCTCCTTTTCCTTCCTCTGTCCTTTGCTTCAACCCCCTTTCTCCTTCTTCTTATCAAACCCCTTCGCTACTTGGACAAAATATTTCCCAGCCGTTACCTTGGTAACAGGCCCATACAGAGTCGAAGTCTGCATTGTGTATGAAAGAGATGGAGAGAGAAGGAGAGGGGCTGGCAGTGCCCAAAATAATGCCTCACTGGCAGCGGTGTTATAACTGTGTACCCTGACTGCCGTTAGTCAGCATGGGCCAGTTTCTGCTGCCTGTTAGGCCATCAGTGGGAAGGATTATAGTGCTAACACGTAATGCGGTTAATACAGTGGAAGGTGAAGGTGGGTTTTATTATGAGCAAGAGAGAAACAACTCAGAGCAGGGAAGGAGACACATGAAGGGGGAGGGGATAGACTGGAAGTGAGAGCGTAAGGAGTGGGAGGACGGCGTTGCGCGAACGAGTGAGAAGGGCCGATGCAGCAGAAGCTCCGGCATAATGAGAATGTCTGCTGCTGCTGCAGCAGTGTGTCCTCAGATGCTCCTCCTCGAGCACAGCAGTGGCACCACGCAGGCAGCAGCTAGGAGTCAAACACTGGCACGCACAATGCAGCGGCAGACATCCCAGCTAGCTTGTCTCAATGGATGGTGGATGCCAGACGTACATTTGGCATTTTGGTGTTAATTCAGTCTCAGACATAATAAGGCTGTCAAATAAGCATAACCAGCTCATATGTGCTTCCAAAATGACATTTGTTAGTTGTGATATTCTTTTGGTGCTGTACAGACCTGTTCCCTCTAGATGTAACTCAGTGTAGCAACACACCACCTTGTGATGTTTTGAGCGTCTTAATAAGCTGCAAGTGACAACTCAGCTTTCATGTGCACGGCATTGTGGGACATCAGTATCCAAACACTGAATGGATTGAGCTGTCCAGTTGGTGTCCATTTATCAATTTGTCGATCGGCAGAAAACGTATCAACTGTTTTGATGCTGGATGGATTGTGTTCAAGCTAAAAGGCTAAACCTTCTCTGCCAGCGTCAGGATTTGATGCTCTCTGAAATGCATTTCGTTCTCAGACATGGTTAGAGTTAGCAAAAAGGTTTGGTCCTTGTTACCTCATGTTGCCGTTGTTGTCATATTTCTCTCCACTGTGCTTTGTTGCTGGCATATGTCAGAGCACATTGACAGTATGTGCATCATATAAAGCATTATTGATTAAGCATGAAGTATACACACACATGCACACACTCACGCCCACAGAAACACACACACACACACACACACACACACACACACACACACACACACACACACACACACACACACACACACACTGCATTTCTCCATCCTAACGATCGGCGATGACTCATGCATAATGAGTGCCATTTTTGCCACAGCGGTACTGACTCATAAGGGCTGAGCACGCTTTACCACTACATAAAAGTGGTATTTTTTGACATAAAATATAACCGCTGTAGTATAAATACTAGATGGTGCTTGAAAATTTGATCATGTTTTCAAATCATTTCAGTTTCTAAATCATTTATCCTTGTCAAAGGCACAAATAGCAGGGCCTTCTCCAAATCTGGCCCCGTCCAAAAACAGCAAAGGGTGTCTTATGTGTCCACCCCAGTTGTGTACTACCAACCTATGGACATTACACTAACACACGCACACAAGCCAGCATCATTCTAGTTGGTGATGTGTTGATGTGACTCAGCATCAACTGGAGGCTGATGCTTTGTAACCTTAGCGACGAAACCCTTTTGTAGTAGGAAGTACACCTACGTTCAAAACACACACACACACACACGCACACACACACACACAGACTGACATTCGTTTCCTGCAGACTTACTCAAGCCAAAACATAACCACTACTGACCTAACCTTAACCTTAACCTTAACCTTAACCTTAACCTTAACATAAGTGTTCCAACATAAAATTTAATGATTCACATTATGGGGACTTGCGTTTTGTGCTTGTAAGAAAAACAAGTCCCCACAGTGTGACTGCATAAACACACTGATGTCCCCACAATGTGAGTAATACACATCCACCCACTCGCGCGCGCGCGCACACACACACACACACACACTCACACACAGATCAGTTTTCTCTGTAAGTTTAAACCAGTGCATCATTGTTGTTTATGTTGCAGTAAATCCATAAATCTTTCACGAGCCTGGATCAAAGGATTAGTTATTATGTTCTCAGAAACAACAGATTCATAGTCTGACCTCTGACTTTCATGCTGTGAATCGAGCTGATATGAGCCAGGAAGGACAGCACAGGCATAAGCTGGATGTTAAATTCACCCAGACTTGTATCTCCTTCACTTTTCTCAAATGCTGTGTTGTAGGACCCGTTAATAACAGCTGATCCTGGTTTATATCTTACCCAATGTCACCCAGGCTGCTTGTGAGGAATCAGCTGTGGAAATTAAGCAAGATGGCACTGCTGCTTGACGGTTAGTGACTCAGACGGTTTCAACTCGCGGTGGTGGCAGTCATGTCCCGTGCTGTAGCGTCCTTGAACAAAACCCTGGCCCGCTCCCAGCTTTCGCCCTCAGTGACTCGCAGACTTTGATGCAAGTTTTTGAAACCAGCAAAGGCTCAGGGCTTTCCCATTTTGGAACTCTCTCTCAGGTTTTTGGAGCCTGTAAAGACACATTTTAATAGGTTTGCAATGCCGCAGAGTTTGCTTGAAGAAATTTTGTTTTTGTTTAGATCTTTTTTCTGTGAGGGCATGGTCGTGTTGATTCGCACCCCTCTGTACTCTCACACATTTTAATTAAAGTCTGTCTGTTCAGTGCTGAAGGTGAACACTGGGACTGGACCGTGAATATCTACCAGCTCCAGAGCTGCTGGTCTGTAGCTGACCCTGCACCCATGGTCTGATCTGTGCATAATCAAGTCCTCCACCCCTCTTATTTCATGCTGTATTTGCATTTCATACATTCAGATGATTCCCCTCTCGACTTGACGCTCATGCAAGTGTACCACACCGTACAAGTAGCACACGTGATCCACATTAAATACAGTTTCTTTGTCATTCTCATTACAAAACTGATTGTTTCTGCCTTCATTTACATTAATTAAGTCATGGCGGGCTGCCGACTCATTTTCTAGCACCGCAGCAATCCCTACCTTCATGTATCCTTGGGCTCAACACAGTGTGGTGTAGAGATTTTTAATGTGAGGAAAAATGACTTTGGCATCAGATTGGAGACAGAATAAGACAGATGTGCTGAATATAGGTACTGGAAAGTTTTATTGGTTCAGTAATTCTAAGTATCTTTTGTTTTTAGATTGTCTGATCCTTGATCTAATGACCCATCTGCAAAATTACAGCCACTTCAGCTCACTTTGGAGTGCATCTGGATTATTTTACCTTGTGTAGGTTCTTTTTAAGATGAGCGCCGTCTGCACTGCCTTTGTTTATATCAGGGACTTTTCAATGTAGCATCCATTTAGTATTTTAAACAGCTTACAGCCGCCTTGACATCTCTATCACAGTAGTTTTGTATGATGTAAAGATTCAAATAAGAGACACTGTTAATCAACTGCAATATCCACTTCTGGCTGCTCGGTACTGTTTCTAAATTTCTCTCCAGTGTTAACCCCTGCTACCACCTCACAAACATACTTACAGTACTGTATGTTCCTCCCTCTTTCTCCCTGACATGCAGCAGTGGAGATATTTGTTCAAGCTTATCTAGCTCCTCTCCCCTCCTCACCCCTCTCTCCACCATCATTCCCCTTATCAGAATATGCATGCAACATTGGAGTTTATTTTGGTTCTTGTCCAGAACAGCCTGTTCTGCCTGCCCGGCCATCACCTCCACTGCCCGGGTAGCTACCCGGTTATGCCATTAGGCCATTAATGCTGGTGCCTGGCAGACAGGTGGTTGGTGCCAATTAGACTTAACTGTGGCTACAGATCTCGGCAGAGATGAAGGAGCGAGGAGGGCAGAGATGACAGATAGGATCGAGACGTGCCGTGTCATGCTGTGTGACTGTACATTTTGTGTGTGTGTGTGTGTGTGTGTGTGTGTGTGTGTGTGTGTGTGTGTGTGTGTGTGTGTGTGTGTGTGTGTGTGTGTGCTTTCATGTGTGCAAGCTTCTGACGGACTGAAACCATCTGGATGTATCCGAGACTGGTTTGAATATTAGTGTGGTGAATTCACGCCTGTTTGTTTTAATGCCTGGGGTAATACAGCCCTCCCCTCTTGTCTGTCTCATGTAAGCTTTGATATAGACATTGTGCATGTTTATGTGTGCGTGTTTGTGTGTGTGAGTGTGTGCGTGTTTATGCTGCAGGCGAGGGCTGAGCTGTCTGGTGTGGCATATTACATGTTAATTGTGGTTAATTACAGTGGTTAAGACTGTTACCAGTTTGAAGAAAAAAAAAAAGCTGGGAAAGCACATGCACACCCAAAATACTCACTCTCGTCCTTCTATGTGTGTAGAGAAAATCCATCCTTGAACACAATATATATGTATTAAATTTAATTCAAGATTTATGTAATTGTTCATCTTCAGTATTCAAGATAACGAACTGTCCACCAGAGTATTCACTGTGACGCCACCATTGCTGTCATGAGAATAAAACCCTCAAACCCTGAGTATTGATATTTTGCATTGTGGCAGGAACTTTTTTAAGGAACTTTTATTTTCATGGCAGCATTATGAAAACAGCATTTTAATGTGATTCTTAAATATTGAACGTTAATGTCCACATACATATTTATTAAAAAAAAAAGAACAGAATTTGTGCAAACAAGTTCGTGTCTGCACAAAAGGGCATGTTTCCCTCCGGTATCAGGTGTTATCAGCTCGGTACAAGATCCACAACTGCAGGTCACATGTGAACTTGACACTGACAGCAGTGAGTACCCTCTGCAGGACCTCTTCCTGTTAGCAAGCAGGGATGCTGCGGGATATTTCACATTTGTGTTTTCTGTCATTGGAAATTCAGGTCAGCTGATCAGTTGGAACTTTAAAAAAAAAAAAATCACTGAATCTGAAATTAGCCTAAAGGTAGCCTGCAGAGTTGTTTTGCTAAAGAAAGCAGAATGTTGAGTGCATTTCCCTCATCTTAAAGCATTTTTCAGAAGAACTTGAAACCTAGATTTACATTCACGTTTGCGTGCCAGCACTGTTTTTCTTTTTTGTCTTTGTAGGCATGTTGCTTAACTATTGATCAGTGGGATAATGTGAAACAATAGGACTGTCTGTCATGTTGCCTGCGTGCACTCGTGCATGTGTGTTCCTATTGTCCCATAGCACTACTAATGGTCAAAAACTCCACATGGTGCTAAGGGTCGGCCAGCAGGTTTTATTTTTCAGGACTGATACAGATTGTTAGTTATCAATGAGACCAACAACGGATATTTGGAACCGATCTAACCTGCAGTACAAATGAAAATCTTAGTGTCAAATTTTAGAATAACACAAACTCCAACGCAAACCTTAAAAATGTAATTGTATTATTTAGTATGAGAAACACACGCACACACAAATGACTCACCGTCGTTGACAAAACAAATCACTCACAACATGATCAGCTGATCTCCTGCGACAAGATTTAATTACTCGAAATCACGTTCGGATTACGTTAATCTTTCTAACGATCGTAGTGCGCATACACATATTTTCCTTTGTGTACATTTGATGCGGTCATTTGGACACAGCGGGTCAGGTCGTCAGCTGGAGCCCGGAGCCAAAGGTCCAGAGGTTAATGAGCTCTGACAGCGAGCGTTGGTCAGTAATGAGAGCTGACAAAGGCGACTGAGCAGAGTCACACACAACCCAAGCGCACTGGCTTGGCTGTGAATGAGGAGGGGAAACACCACACAGAGGAGGGCAGCAATCGCTCTCTGACCGAAGTGTACCGGCAAGCGTACCGTCACATTTGTTTCAGCTTCACAAACAACACAAGAAAAGGTGCGTTTGTCTCAGAAATCTATGTGAGCGCTGTCTGATTTCCTCGGGGTCACACAGAGCTTAAATGATAGCGTCAGGCAAGCTGAGTCGATGGTGCAGCAGTGCAGAACCTGTTAGTCATGAATGATAGTGTCTCAGAACTGAGCTGAAGTGATGCAGTGACTCCGATGCTCTTCCCATGCAGAACAATATAAGTCAAGACGCTGACTGTATCTACCTTTGTAAGTCACCCTGGAGAGGAAATGGAGAAGTCATTTCTCTTCACGCTGCCAGCTATCATCATCCGGAATCTCCCTGTGCCGACATAGGCTGATATCAGTCGGCATGTGAATGGGCTGTAAAGACTGAACGCTTGTCACAGCCAGTGTGGAAAATATCTACACACCCCCGTTCTGAAACACGAGCATGTTTCTGTGGTTCAGGCTGATAATGTCACAGTGACACAGGCTCGGCTCGCTTTCACCCTGGTGCAGTGCATTCGCGGTCACGTGGTCCTGTGGTGGTCTGGAATGCGCATTGACTGAAGGGCTCTTACGCAGGTCTCGGCTCCTCTCGGACTCCCCAGGGGAAGCGGCGTTCTCCTGCTTCACAGCCTCCAACACATAGACGTCAAGCAGGGGAAATACCAGCGCGAGACCATTGTTTGAATGCGGACACTATATCTGCATATCGTTTTGTAGCAAGGAACAGCAGCTGAACTTTGACACATTTCTCTGCTCTTTCTCCCCCTCATGAGACATTACATCATCACATCAATTTCAGATATTAGCCGTGCAGACATTCCACCAGACAGCTGACGGATGGCTGCCATGTCTAACAGCTGATAGGTCACCTGTAGTTCCTCAAACTGTTGCCATTCAGGAGCAGTGGACTCACACCGTCAAATAACCCCTGCTTTTAAAGGCCAGCTAGTTTATCTGATAAAGAGAATAAATACCGTAAACTACAGCCATCTCCACCAGCATGTGTTGTCAAAAATACAATATTTTTTGTTATGATGCTGCATCAAGTGCTTTTTTTTCCCTTTGTTTTTATGCAAAACAACGATCCCATTCCTTCTCTTTTTAGGGCATGGTTGCCTGTTATCCAGGTAACGGGGCAGGGTACGTCCGCCATGTTGACAACCCTAACGGCGACGGACGCTGCATCACATGTATCTATTATCTCAACAAGAACTGGGATGTCAAGGTACGTTTGTGAGATCAATATTAGTTTTTTAGCTTAGAGTAAATGAGGATCATCACAAAAATAAACCCACTCATGCAGATGGGAAGCTAAAATGTGCATCTGGTGTTATAACACTTGAACTCTTTGGCCTTTCAGTGACTTTTTAAAGGCCATTTGTTCTTTTTTTTTTTTAATTTATTTCCCATCGAGTAACTTGTGTGACTGTGCTGTGTGCTTTGTGTGTATGCGTGTTTGTAGGAACAAGGAGGGATGCTGCAGATCTACCCTGAAGGCAAAAATGTGGTAGCCAGCATCGAACCTCTGTTTGACCGGCTGCTCATCTTCTGGTCTGACCGCAGGAACCCACACGAAGTCAAGCCAGCCTACGCCACTCGGTTAGTAACTCTTCAAGCAGGCTGGGGTCTACTTGGAAGCACGCGCAGACACACACATGCAAACTCATATAAAGTTATGCCATAATTTAACATTTTATGGAAAGATGCAGGGCACAATGCCAATATTGGCAGCAGTGTATATCAAGTTTATTTTTGTAATTCTCTAATGTAAATACACATATGATATAATTAACACTTGAATATGACGACAATAAACTTCAAATGAGGTAATTAATTATTTAACACAGATTGCACCAAAAACATAAAAAGATTTCTTATACATTTTTAATAGACGAACCCAGCAGGTTAAATGGCACATGTACACACACACACACACACACACAGAAAGATGTCTGTGTTTCAGGATGGAGTGCTGCCTCTTTCATTTCCTCCTTCCTGCTCTCCTTGGGTTAGAACTTAGTCAGGTATGCTTGTTTCCTAATGAATTTAAATCAGTTGAATTGATCAGAAAGAAACCAGGAGCCGCCTCTGCTAAAGCTTTCTCGATGCTCATATGAGATAAACCCACTTTGCACACATAAACAGCCTCGATGTAAGCGCTTGCTCATGAGCTGTTGTTTAAATCACACAGTTGCGTCCATTGAAGGCACAGGACGCGTACCTTTTCGCTCCTGCGCTTCTTCCCCTCCTCTCCTCTCCATCTGACTGCTGGGGGGCGAGGTGGAGCCGGAGGCAGGAAGTATGTGTTTCCTGGGGAGGTCGTTGTGAGGGAGAGGGGAGGAAGGTTCGATTGCAGGACTCGTGCTGGAGAGGCACAGACATGAGAGACAGGAATAAACAAGACAGCCCCACAGGAGAGACTTGAAACTGTAGAAATTAACCCTCTGCTGTCCTGAACATCTGCGACCCAGGACAGTCGCCGGGCTCTTCACTAATTAAGACAGTTTTCTAAAAGATTTTAAAACTGTTTTTTATCTGTCATCTCTAGCTCGGTCAAAAATATATCTTTCTTTTTCTTTTATTGTTGCCAAGCTGAATTTATGTGTGAATATATGACCCTTAAGCAGAAACATTTGGACAGAATAAACTGGAATGAAGCTGTATTTTTACTTCTCATTTTAGGGACTTTATTTCTTAATGTCACAGCCATTTCCTGGACTTTTCACCTCCATTTTCTCCTGAACTTTCACCAGAAAACAGCTCATTTTTATGTATTGAAATGACTAAAGATAGTAGCTGTTGTCGTAGTGTCATTAACATCTCTGTGTCCTTCTTGTGTCTTAAAGCTATGCCATCACAGTCTGGTACTTTGATGCCAAAGAGAGAGCTGAAGCTAAAGAAAAGTACAAATTGGGTAAGCTTCTTTACATTTCAGTGTCCATTTCGCTTATTTTCCTCGCTTGTTGATGTCTCACGTCTGGTTATATTTGGCGCAACTTAATATTGTACCTGACTAACATGCTCTTTCTCCATCGCTTGTGTCCATAGCAACGGGACAGAAAGGTGTTCAAGTGCCTGTCACTCAAAACAGCAGGACATAAATCTCATGTAATCACCCAAGAGCACTCTGAAAGTATAATGTGCCTTCCTGAACTGTTAATGGACGTCGTGATCCTAAAGGGAGACATGCTTAAAGTGTCAGTCATCTCTGTAGCTCCGTGCTACTTTTACAGTGTCAGCTGTCAGATTCACGTCACTGGCTGTGATCTAATGTTTTCCTGCCATGTGATTGGGCTGCTGATCAAAGACATGGCAGATATAGAGCACAATGGACTGGATTGTTTGGCAAAGGCCGGATCAGAATTGCGCATCGTGGCAAAAGAAGAAGAGAATGACTTTGACCTCTCACTGAATCATGTATGAAGACTACAAACTGAAAACACAGACTCCTTCATTTGATTTTGTTGCAGTTTTTGCTTGTTCACTTATCGGTGATGTTGTGATGTATTGAGAAATCATTGTTTCACTCTGCTCTGGTGTCATTTTCAATCGAAACGCAAGGAGAATAATGATGAATCAGTGAACAGACAGTGGGGGGAAAAAAAGGGCGCAAGGAGTAGAAATCTTGGATGAAATTCCTGATTTCCCCCGTTCTGCTGATGTGGCCTCCTTGTCTCATGGTGTGGGTGAGTGTGTATGTGTGGTCAGTGTAAAAGACAGGCACAGAAATGAAATAGCCCCTGACAAGGCATCAAGTGGTTGTCTGCCGCGATGCAGCGAAAGTTGCCCTGTGGCGCTCATTCAGTCAGTCCTGGCTCAAGCATGAAACCTGAACATCACAGGGACGTTCTGAAAACTTGCATGAGGACAACTCCACACTGTTAACTCTATACAGCACACTAAGGAGAGTTCAGGAAGTATCCCAGGACTTTATTACAATATCTGGCTAATATTAATAAAAACTTTGCAACAGCCTCAAAATGTTGCGACAGAATCACTGAATAATCCAGCACGGATTTTTCTCTTTCCTTTTTTTTTTCTTTTTTGGTAGTTTTGAAACAGATTTTTAAGAGTGCACCCAGAGTACACAAAGCTTTTCTACATATGTGACTGAAATACACAGCTCACACTTGAGACAAGAGGCAAGCTGTGCAGTGACGGGGGTCAAAACAGGGTTTGATGAAACTGTGTGTTTTCTGTGTTGGCGTGTGTGTGTGTGTGTGTGTGTTTGTGTGTGTATGCTCAATAACCTCTCTTACCTGTTCTTAACAAGATGGATCACCAGTGAGGACACTGTTAGACAAACCTCCAGCCCAAACAAACACACACCTGTACACTTAAGACCGGTATAAAGCACAGAGTTAAGCATACACCATATGTGAACTGCAGGGTCAAACTGCTGTCTGCTCGTGTGGGACTGAGTGTTTGTGTGTAGATGAGCGCTTGCACATGTATGTGACACTGACTCAAAGAGGGTCGCAGGTATTGTCTCTGTGTTTTCGACTGGTTAAAGAGGAGGTTGTTTTAAAAAGCACTTTATTGTTTGAAACGCCATGTGTGAATGATTGATAAAATATAAATGAAATGTAGATTAATGCCTTTATGCTGTGGATAATATGGTCATTCAAATGCAATAGAAACTAAAACAATGAGAACAAATGGAAATTGTTTGCCTTATTTAATTAAAACCTGTCTGTTTTTGTACACAAGGAATTTGTAATTGCTTTACTGGGAAGCAAAATCGTCGCTGAATCCCAGTTTTCCTCTGCCAGGAAGATGAAACCGGGAGAGCAGCAGCAGGCACATTTTCCGAATTTAACACAATCTCAGTCAAACACTACATGAGGGATCAAAGCAGAGTTCATTGCAGGGCGTACAGTGAATAAAACAAGGATATAACATATGGCTAAAATAAACATTAAGTGCCCCCTTAAAAAGTGTGTCACAAGAGTTATCAGCTTACCAAAGCTGGCAGACTCTTTCCATTTCAGTCATTTCCTCGTCTCCCTTTGAAGGAAAGTACACCAAAAGCTCTTGTGTGATTGTGAAAGAAATCAAAGCGCCAAATTAGTCTTTAATTACGCAAGTCAACCTCGGGAGTGCAGTGAAGAGGAGTGACCATCTGTATGGTTATTAATAAACTTGTGCTTTGTGACATATTGTGCAGGACACAGACACTTAGCAGGAGGTGTATTAGACATAATAATCACATATTGGTGTTAAAGACTTGTTTTTCTGATTAAAATTACATGAATTGTGCCTTGTGAATAGATGTCAAGGCTTATTTTTTAAGGTTAAAGAACTGCTATGTGGAGAACATTCATGTTTAAAGATACCCACAAAGGACTGTTGAGTATTGTGAAGAACTGAAACGCAGATAGTACTTGTATGTAGCTGCAATACCTGCCAACAGATTTAGCTAAATTTGCCCTTATGACTCAGACTGTAAGCGGTAATTAGAGCTTGCAAAGCTTTGCATTGCAGAGTCAATGATTAAAGTCAAGAGCGCCTGATTCTAGACAGTCTTATAGAAGTTCATAAAACACGCTGCTGTGGTTTGGTCTTCTGCTAATCAGTGCTTGCTTCAGTATAATATGAACCACAGTATCACAAGGCTTTGGAGAGATCTATGAACAGTAAGCACAATGCGTCCCATCCTTCGCTGCTGGATTAGTATTTCTAAGACTTTCATCGCTTCCCTGACTGTGCTTTTGTTTCCTGGAATCTGATTGGTAAACTGATAAAAAGAGATATAGACCGTCAAGCCCAAGAATGCTTTGGGCTGCTCACGGGCCAGTATGTAAGTAGGATAGCATGTTCCAGATCTGTGGGATTTCGTTAGATTCAAGGTCAGATTGAAATAACATATTGGAGAACAGAGTGGAGTTGATTTACTGCAAATGTTTTGAGTTCAACTGTACGAGGAGGATGATCATTCAGACGCTCTTCAAGATATGATTTCATAGCAGAAGGCAACAGACACTAAATTAAATCAAACAACTACCAAATACAGAGTGCTTTTTAAAGTGTCTCAACAAGACTGTCATTTGTACAGGGAAAAGATGCTGCAAGCACATTGTAAGACATTAGGCTACATGCATTTACATATGATGGATGTGTCATGCACCAACTTCACCAAAACAAATTCCTCGTATGTGTAAAATCGTACTTGGCAATAAAGCTTTTTCTGATTCTGATTCTGATTCTGATATGCATATTTAATAAATAAATACATATTTAGCTTACAGTTAACAGTCAAAGCAGTGAAAACTAACAACAAAGCTGCATTAACATAATTCTTGGTCAGCTGGGGGCAGAAGAGCTCCAACATAAACTGATGAATATGCAAACTGTTATATGTTGTCACAAAGTTGTTTTAGCTAATGCTAGCTTGTTAGCTAACACTTCCCTAGTTACACATTCAGCAGGCACTTAGCAACATTATCATCTACTTGATAAATGTGAGTCATTATTCACTTTCATTCTATCTTTGTTTTGGTCTCCACCAACAACATATTAGGTTTTTCAGCCGCGAAGCTAGCTGTTTCTACACCAGCTACTGCTTGCGAGCCAGGTTTTTTTTTAGTCATTTGGTGCTGAACATGTTTGAAGGATTATTCGATTAATCAAAAAAGTAAAAGGAAGACTAATTGATAATGGCAGTTCAGGTTCAGCCTTTTTATTCGTCACATAATTTAAAGCTACACATAAAGCAAGCCGAAGCGTTCGGGAGTATGAGATCATGGATAATAAGAGCAAAGACACATTGTGTAATACAGACACACACACCCATCCACACACACGATGGAAAGATTTTACATTCATGGCAGCCTGACCGTTTAAGTAATCACCCTCATGACAGTGCAATGATGTCAACACAACAGGCCCTGCCAGAAAATGTCCCTCAAAACACACTGACACTGGCACGGAAACACAGATGGTGTTCATTAGTGTATTTACACACATAAACAAACCATCTCAAAGTGCTAAGTTCCCCCAGTGGAAAATACTCCTGTAGTACAAGACGGTAGTTGTGTTGCAGTACTCATAGGACACACTCATGTATGTATACTGACAAGCCAAACAAGGTAACAGTCTGAAACAGCTGGACATGTAAACAGCAGGTCAGGCTGAGACAATGCACCTTGAGACTCTGGCTGCTGCTTCAGAGCACTATTCAACTTCCTCTTGTACTTTGCACACTCCTGGAGCCTGACCGGATATATGAGCTATACAAGACACTTTGTCACTGTCCAAAGGGAATTCATACGTCACCAAGCTAATATGCTCCTGTTTGATGCTAGTTCCCATACAATGTGAGGTGGTTTGCCTAAAAACAGGAATATGTCTACTGCTTTTTGAGTACTTGTGATATCTGTGAGTTTTGGTATCAGTATTATAACACTAATTTTTCAGTGGCTTACTTTGAGGGTTTAAGTGTTTATCTACATTTTTATGTATAACAAAGGGGCCAAGCTTTGTACATGATAGCTGCAAAAACAAGCAACTGTACAATAACCTTGCCCAAATGAAATGGTCTAAAATTGGCCAAAACATCGATGCAAATCAGAAACTACCATATCTGATTACAGAGTAAGTTAATGTGAATCTGTACATTAAATGCCAGCTTTCAGTACTCAATGGCATGGACCCATTTCTGTCTGTACCAACAAATACTGTCATTCAGCATCCAGCTCCAATCACAGCTGGTTATCCATCATTTCGTGCAATCAACAGATCATTATATGCTGAATAAACATCCAAATGATTATGCCCCTGACTTCTTCAAAGACTGCCTTTCTGCTTTGTATTTTATACAAACAGTGAGGTCTGCATAGTATTAATCTCTGGCTCGTCTTCTGCCAATGCTTTGACTACTAATAACCAGGGAGATGTAAGATGAGGAGCCTTTGCTCATAAATTTGCTGCAGAGACTGAACAGAGTGGTCTGTCTTTCCAGTAATGGTGTAGCTGTTGCACTGGCTGAATATTTAAATTACTCCAGGTTGCTTTACATCCATTTCAGCTGCATTAATTGTTTAAAGGATTTTCTGATGGGGGTGTTTTTTCGTTATTAGATTCATCTTTGTCCATGTGGCAGCAGACGCTTAGGCAGCTACATGGCAAGTATGTGTTTGTTGCAGGCCTCTCTCCCCACCTTGTGGCTTCTTACCTTCATAGCAGTTCAGGTCTATTTTTCCTTGCAGTACCACGTGTAACCACCAGAGGTCAGAACGTAACATGGAAAGTCTGAGCTACTACATGCGAATGGCGGGCTTTGTGGAGTTTGGCTTAATGTAAGCATTGCTAGCAGTTTCGCCCTCCCCTTTTGCTGGGCTGTATGGATTGTGATGCAACACACTCACACACACCTAAACACACACTTACATAGTTTTGAAAATACAAACAGCACAAGGGATGTCAGCAGGTACAGTCAAAGGCATGTACACATGACTTTGACTGCACCTGCTGACATAATGGAAACAGTCTCCACCTGTTCGGCACCCGTGGTGGTGTGTGAGACACCAGCAAAGGCAGAAAAACATGTTAAAGGTAAGACTTAGCAATTGTTTGTGGTTCACACTTAAGAGAACACATGCGTGCCTGTTTATATATGACAGATATGGGCAACATAAGCTCAACCACAGTCGGCCCACATGTGGCATGGACAGATCTGGGCCACATAAACCAAACTACAATCGGGCCACATGTGGCATGCCATCATATAAACAGTGCCATCTTTGCCAGACCTGGCCCACATCCAGTTGACATACCCCTTGCCATGCCAGCAGTCGGCCAGCAGTGCCGGCTGAACACCAGATCTGGCCCAGACCTGTCTGCTATATGGGTATGTCCCCTCTGTTTATTTGGTATTGTAAAATGTAACGTGATGTAAGTATGATATCGTAAACTTAAAATGTACAAAGTTTTCCTTTACTGAGGTCTTCACTGGGTCTTAGACTGTATTTTTGCAGTCTAGTCACAATGATGCAATCCTTCCACACTATTACTCTATACACTATCAATAGTTATATGGTCGTGCTATTATTTGCCTGGGTGTGTAAAATAGTGACTGTTGGTGCAGTGTGTGTACTTACTCTCAGTCTGGCCTGAGCTCTGATCTGTAATACAGGTTCTGCATGACTGATCCATCCCACTTTTTTTTTTCTTCTTTTTTTTGGCAAGTTTCAAAATGTCTTATTTGGACTCATTGCTGTTTTCTTGTATCCTCATTCAGAAATAGTACTTCCAGTACTCTCACACAAAATATTTTCCTTCCTCTTTGTAGGTTTCAGTATGTGAATGGTGAGTGATGAGATGAGTGTGATTTTAAGTGCTAACACCACAGTCAGCCCAATTAGTAATAATATAATAATAATAATTTTAGGTTCCGAAACGTCACAACATGCGACTGAAAATACTTAACGTCATGTGAGCGACCTGTGTTTACACTCACGGCCATAGTTTTGGCATAGATATGATGCGCTCGATGGCGTATTTATCCGGGTTCGTGTAAACAACAACATTTTTGAAAATGATGTTGTGTGCACGATGTTATTTTGAAAACGGAGGGGCCAAAATATCCGTTTTCCAAAAAACCCTGCTACGTGTAAACGTAGGCTGAGACAGTGGACACCGAAAGACAAACCAAAGAACAATACAGCAAGGCAAGATTAAAAATCTCTCACCCTTTGTCCTCATTATACTAGAATGGTTATGACATCAGCATACTACCATGACCACAGTGACCCATACCTCTCACCCTCACTCAAATACGCACAAAACAGCTCGAAACCAAAATAGCTCTACCCGAGGAACAGAAGGCCCACCAGCTAACTAGACTGCACCAAGACACAAACACCAACACCAAAGCCACTATGCCAAGCTGGAGACACATGAAACAGCAAATAAAAGGTAAGAACTTCCTCATTGCAGTGTTTTTAGTTCCTTGTCTATGAACGGACACATAACAAAAACAGTCTCCACCCGTTTGGCGCCGTACATCTACACAGTGTGGTATTTCTGACACCCTGCCATTTCTGTCGTGGCATCATATGGAAATATGTGTTTTTCTTTATTGGGGTCTTCACTGGGGGCTTCAATTTTATTTTTGCAGTTAGTTGCAGTGATGCAATGCTTCCAGACTATTACACTGACTATAAATAGTTATATGACTGTGCTGTTCTTTGCCTGGGTGTGCACATGGTGAGTGCTGGTTCAGTGTGTGAGCTCGTGCTCTCACTCTGTCCTGGGCTCTGATCTCTCAGGTTTTGCATGACTCCTCCATCCCATTTTTTCTCCAAATTCATGTTTTTCTTTCTCTTTTGTAAGTTTCAAAATGTCTGTTTCATACAATGATTTTATTAGGAGATATTCCAGTACTCTCACACAAAATATTTTCCATTATTCCTGTAGGTTCCAGTATGTCTTGGCTGTTTTTGTCCATATTTTCCTCCCTTTTGGAAAATGTAATTCCAATGATATTGTTCGTCACTGATCAAAACATGGTCTCGGGATGGCAAAAACTTCAAACACAGGTAATTGAAAACAAAAGATGCCCACTAATTTCTATCATATAATGAGAAGAGCTGAAGGCCTAATTATCGAAGAAATCCCAAATATAAGACTACAGAAAGCTAATTAAAGTAATGATTCATGTGTCAAAGAAACAACCTTCACAGCCCCCCGTATGGTGTCGTCTGCCATCTTTCCCGTTCAGCCCATTGTCACATTCAACTGTTTTACAAGTTTTACAATGAGAAGTTTGCTGAAAAACTACAACTTGCTCAGAAGATTGGATCTTCACTTTGATGAGCTCAGTGTATGCGTGCATGCCTCAGTCCATCTTTATCTGAAGCCGGGGTTCAGAGACGCTGCAGTTCACCAAATCACACAACCACATCTTCAGCCGAAACAACATTGCTGCATCTTGACAATATGGCTGCTCTAAACCATCACTTCATCGTTCTTCGATGATATGATATGATATGATATGATATGATATGATATGATATGATATGATATGATATGATATGATATGATGATCATATTTTACAATATCTTCCCCTTTTCCATGACATCTGTCACCATTTGGGTTTCCCTTTGAGACCTCTGAGATGGAAAACATACGTCTTTCATTCCCGTTATTTTCATGTCCCCTGACAAATGACCTCTGTGCCAAGAAACACTGAGTTCCTTATGTTCCATATTTCTTTTAATCACATATGACTCTGCTCAGCAAGAGAGCTTCCTCAATCGATTAGCTGATTGGTAGAAAAGCTCGTAATCGATTAAATGTCAGGATTTGATGCTTTACACGACAGTAACCTGAATATCTTTGGGTTTTGGACTATTGGTTGTACAAAGCAAGACATTTGAAGGCATCACCTTGGCCTGTGAGACATGGAACATGTAATTTCTGACATTTGCAAACAAAATGATGATTCAGTTAAAAAAGAACAGAATTGGCAGATAAATCAATAAAAATAATAATGGCTGTTTGTATCATGCTCATTGTGAGGTAGAGCCAAAAAAATTAGCAGATTTGATTTCCAATACAATGCAGTCTAGTACAACACCTGTCCTGCCTCAACAACAATAAGAGCTTTTGAGCTTCACACTTGCAGATATAGTAGCAGAGCTATGAATGATAAGTCAGATCTCAGTGTTGTCACATTGTAAGATGATGGCAGAAGAGAAACTGTATTGAAATCTGAGAGTCGAGGGCTGTATGGATTGTGATGAACATGCTCACACACAGCTAAACACACACTTACATAGTTTTGAAAATACAAGCAGCACGAGGGATGTCAGCAGGTGCAGTCAAAGGCATGTGTACTCACATGATGGAAACAGTCTCCACCTGCTCGTCACCCTATGCCCCCCCTGTTTATTTGGTATTGTAAAATGTAACGTGATGTAAGTATGATGTATGTAAACTTAAAATGTACAATGTTTTCCTTCACTGGGGTCTTAGACTGTATTTTTGCAGTCTAGTCACAATGATGCAATCCTTCCACACTATTACTCTATACACTATCAATAGTTATATGGTCGTGCTATTATTTGCCTGGGTGTGTAAAATAGTGACTGTTGGTGCAGTGTGTGTACTTACTCTCAGTCTGGCCTGAGCTCTGATCTGTAATACAGGTTCTGCATGACTGATCCATCCCACTTTTTTTTTTCTTTTTTTTCTTTTTTTTGCAAGTTTCAAAATGTCTTATTTGGACTCATCGCTGTTTTCTTGTATCCTCATTCAGAAATAGTACTTCCAGTACTCTCACACAAAATATTTTCCTTCCTCTTTGTAGGTTTCAGTATGTGAGTGATGAGTGATGAGATGAGTGTGATTTTAAGTGCTAACACCACAGTCAGCCCAAATATCACATTGAGGGATCACATATCCCAACCACAATCAAGGTCTCAAGGTTCAGATCCCAGACAAGCCCCGATTTGTCACAACTGGCTCAAGGACTGTGACAATATGGAGACCACGGAAAGGTTGTATTAGAACAAGAGTAATTTATTAAAAAGTTAAATGAATTGAGTGTGTCGTTCAGCAGTGCAAAGAGGTGTTGATGGTGCAAGCCAAAAGAGAGCGATGCAGGGTGGATGTCACAGCACAACAGCACAGGTGAGTTTAATCAGCTGACGATCCTCCACTGCCAGCCAGCTGTCTACTGAGGACGGCCAGGACAGCTTCTGAGGCTACGTTTACACTTAGGGAAAACGCATGTGTTTTCATGAGGTTTGGCCTCTCGTTTACACACAAACAGCGTTTTTTTCACGGAAAACAATCATTTTTAAAAACTTTGGCCAAAGTGGAGATTTCTGAAAACGCCAGTTATGTGTCGGTGTGTAAACTGGGTTAAATGCCGTCACAACATGCGACTGAAAATACTTAACGTCATGTGAGCGACCTATGTTTACACTCGCGCCCATAGGTTTGGCACAGATATGATGCGCTCGACGGCGTATTTATCCGGGTTTGTGTAAACGACATTTTTGAAAATGATGTTGTGTGCACGATGTTATTTTTGAAAACGGAGGGGCCAAAATATCCATTTTCCAAAATACCCTGCTACGTGTAAATGTAGGCTGAGACAGTGGACACCGAAAGACAAACCAAAGACAATACAGCAAGGCAATATAAAAATGTCTCTCACCCTTTGTCCCCATTATACTAGAATGATTATCACATCAGCATACTACCATGACCACAGTGACCCATACCTCTCACCGATCTGCCAGCTCTGTCTGACAGGATGTGGCCTGCAGCTAGACAAAGCAACAAAATTCACGATGCTCTTCACAAAACTTCAGCTATCAAATATGCACAAAACTTCACGAAACCAAAGTAGCTCTACCCGAGGAACAGAAGGCCCACCAGCCAACCAGACTGCACCAAGACACAAAACGCAAAGGGGAAGCCTCACTGAAATAAAGCTCACACAAACAAAACCAACTGAGGCACAAGCTGCAGTTCTCAACACCAAAGCTACTATGCCGAGCTGGAGACACATGGAGCAGCAAATAAAAGGTAAGAACTTCCTCATTGCAGTGTTTTTTGGTTCCTTGCCTACAAACGACAAACAGACACATAACAAAAACAGTCTCCACCCGTTTGGCGCCGTACATCTACACAGTGTGGTATTTCTGACACCCTGCCTTCTCTGTCAACACATAAAGCATCATATAGAAGTATGTGCTTTTCGTTGCAGTGATGCAATGCTTCCAGACTATTACACTGACTATAAATAGTTATATGACTGTGCTATTCTTTGCCTGGGTGTGCACATGGTGAGTGCTGGTTCAATATGTGAGCTCGTGCTCTCACTCTGTCCTGGGCTCTGATCTCTCAGGTTTTGCATGACTCCTCCATCCCATTTTTTTTTTTTTCCACAAATGAATGTTTTTCTTTCTCATTTGTAAGTTTCAAAATGTCTGTTTCATACAATGATTTTATTAGGAGATATTCCAGTACTATCACACAAAATATTTTCCATTATTCTTGTAGGTTTCAGTATGTCTTGGCTGTTTTTGTCCATATTTTCCTCATTATTTGGCCATTTCAAACTCTGTCATCCATGATTTTTTTTTTTGTCCACTTAAAACATGTTCCAGATTTTAGAGTGAGCATGATCTTCAAGGGGCAATTGCAGCTGACTTCATCGGTAGCTTTTATCAGTACCAGGAATAGGCTGCAGTTTTAAGGGATAATTCTCAGAAAATGCTATTTTATTCCATCATTTGTGATATTTCCCTTGATCTCTATAGTGTTGCAGTTGTTGTAATACCCAACAGGCAACTGAACATATGTGTGGTCACCAGAATGCTTGCAATGCAAAAAACATATCCTTGAGAGGGTTTGTTTTAAGAAATTAAGCCACATATCTTGAGCTGAACATCACATTACAACCAATAAATGTTTTCCCACGCCAAGGTTAGTTATCAAGTGAATTTATATTTGCCTTTGCAGAAAATAATTGGTGCTGGCAACACAACAGGAAGTGAGCCATATCTCCACATCTCCACATCTTGATACACGGTACTGAGAGGACACCCTCATCTGACTTTTGAGAAGAAGAACCCTCATCCTCATAGGTGAGCCAAAATGAAAGGAGTGTAAGTTAGTCTGAATTCAGATTTGATGCCGCTATAGAATAACTGACAATATAAGCCTGTTGAAGTTACGGCTGGGAGCAGAAATTGTCAAGATTCAGGCCTTTCTCCTGAATATTCTGTAGGCCTGTGTGTGTGTGTGTGTGTGTGTGTGTGTGTGTGTGTGTGTGTGTGTGTGTGTGTGTGTGTGTGATTCACTCTGAATGATTCTGAATTGTTGTTGTTTATTGAGGAAATAGCGTCCATAGCAAAACATTAAAGCAAAAATAGCAGAAACACCTTCTGTGCGTACATGTGGATGTCAAGCGGATGTTAATTCATGTCTTGTGGAATGAATGAACAGCTGTGTTTCCCTTCCCTCCTCTGACCTTGGAATGAAGATGCAGCTGGATTCACAGGAAAAACGGCATCATACAAATGCGCGCTGCATTCTGTTAGAAGAGAGTATCGGTGTTGTAATTGTAAATCTAATTCCAATGATATTGATATAATATATGATGAGATGATATAATGATTCACGTGTCAAAGAAACAACCTTCACAGCCCCCCGTATGGTGTCGTCTGCCATCTTTCCCGTTCAGCCCATTGTCACATTCAACTGTTTTACAAGGTTCAATGAGAAGTTTGCTGAAAAACTGCAACTTGCTCAGAAGATTGGATCTTCACTTTGATGAGTTCAGTGTATGCGTGCATGCCTCAGTCCATCTTTATCTGAAGCCGGGGTTCAGAGACGCTGCAGTTCACCAAATCACACAACCACATCTTCAGCCGAAACAACATTGCTGCATCTTGACAATATGGCTGCTTTAAACCATCACTTCATCGTTCTTCTTGGTTTCTCTCCGTGTCTTGATGGTGCTGGGTTCATCCTTTGTCTCACTTTCATTTTTGGTAATGCTTTGTTTTTGACTTTTCATATTTTACAACATCTTCCCCTTTTCCATGACATCTGTCACCATTTGGGTTTCACTTTGAGACCTCTGAGATGGAAAACATACGTCTTTCATTCCCGTTATTTTCGTGTCCCCTGACAAATGACCTCTGTGAGGGCTCTCTGAGAGTTTGACGAAAAGATGAAGGTGTATATTCTGGAAGGATCCGTTTGTGTATTCTGTAAAGTGGCCAAACGGGTAGCATATAAATTGAAAATTACAACAGGGCATAGCATTCACACTGAGGGGATGCTAACTGGGAGTGGGGATATGATGTAGTTACAAACAGAGAAAGAAATGATTTTTGACAGGAATGATAAGAATCACTCCAAGACGGTGGCTCTGTGGGTTTCTGTGCAAGGATATAGCCTAAATTAGCATTTTTGTGTTTTCTGTGGCAGGTAAAATGTGCATAATTGCAGGCTGGTCTGCACATTTGGATAATATTGTTGACAAATGTTACCATCTTCCATGGAGTGTGTGGTTCTTGTGGCCAAATCAGAGTCTTTATATTTCAGCATGTATTCAAGGCATATTGCATATATTGAGACTGTATTTGTGTACATATTGGTTGTTGTGGCTATTTGGGGAATGACAACCATGGAAAAACAATGCCTAAGCTTTTGTGTGTGTTACGTCACCAGTTTGTTTTCTGTTAAATCCTTTTATTGTGAATGTCTGTTTGGTTTCACTTTGAAATGTCACTGGCAATAGACAGGGAAATTGTGTTTTTCTTTGTTCTGACTGTTGTGCCAAAGGAACACTATGTTCTTCTGGCCACAGGGTGAAAACATGTAATTATGGCTGCCTCTCATCAGTCTGCCCAGGCAACACTGTAAGCACATCCTCCTACCGAGAGACAAGAGCAAAAATGTTTTGTTTTTTTAAATCAAACCTGCAAGTTATTTTTTTAATGTGCACTGTTTAATCCCCCCATTTTCAAGCTAGAACAGCATGATTGTCTTTCATGCTCGCAGCATACAGTTCTGCCTTTAACATGTCCTCTACTCAAAGGTCACGTCTGTAGTTGCCATGGTGATGGATCTGATACCCAACATACCTCAGAATAATGATTTTCGGTTACCAGGTCCTCCTGGGTTGTGTGCATTATAGCCAAATCAATAGATGTATGTTTCTTCATATATCTGTGTATGAGGAGCGTTGTATTTGCTCGTGTTCGTTTTTGCATGTCCGTCATATTTGTGTGCATGTGTTCAGTGACACATTTAAGCTTTTAAATGCTTTTTCTACATGCATTCCCATGCATTACCTTGTGTGTGTACAATATCCATTGTTGTGTGTGTAGAATGACAGACATGGTTAAGAATGGTTGGCTGGGCAGACTTTATACATGGATGTATATGTGTCTATGTGTCCCAGGGGAGCCATGCAGTGTGACTGTTCTCACGGGACAGAGTGTGTCTGAGCACCTATCCCAGGGCCATCTCCAACACAGCAGAGGCTTAGATCGTCTGACCCTACTGTCTGACCTCTGCCTGGTCCTCCACTGGGCCCCGCAAGCCCCGTCTCTGCTGGCATCTGTCTGTGCAAGCCCCCTCGGCAAGATTCTTTCAGGTCTGGTATATAAAAAAGCTGTGGGAGATACTTATGTCACACATACACCAACCTCTGAAAGACAGCAATATCAGCTGAGCAATACAATAAAGCCGACAGGATTGTACAAACTAAATCAAGTGGGTGTAGTCGCAGACAGATGTTGAAACGGGACTGCACGTCAAAACATGCAAACCCAGAATGACGTAAGGTGTGTCAAATTAATGATTGGAAACTTGAACAGTGGAAGCAGACTCTGATTGCATTTTCCTCAAAATGAGAACAAAACAACGCTATGCTTCATTATTTTCATTCACTCAGTCATTATAAGTTTGGTTTGACATTTTGCTGACACCAGACAATGAAAGCTAACTGCATTGCTTTTTAGTCAGAGGAGTACATGGCTGCAGAATGCAGATATGTTCCTATCAGCATCAGCTGTACTTAATGCTTAGGGCTAATTAGCAAATGTTAGCATGCTAACAAGCTAAACAAGGATCGTGAAAATGATATTATGCAGGTCTCTCAAGTTTTCTACTGAGTTCAGAGTGACATTTTGGTGGTGGTTGGGGGGGGGGGGGGTGCGCAGGTGTGTTTGTGTGCGCATGTGCGCTGTGTCTGTATCCCCTGCCCCTCCCCCCTCCTGCTCAGCATGTACACACAGAAGCCACCACACATCATATAGTTGACAATTACGTGCAGCTTGAACAGAAAAGAAGTCGAGAAAAAAAACAATAAAAAACAAAGCGGCTCCTGTGTGAGACTTGAGAGCCCTGATTATGCCTCTCTGCTTAGCATCAGCATGGCAGCATTGTGAGCATGACATGTTTGCAAGCTGACATTAGCATTTAGCTCGAAGCACCACTGTGCCTAAGCAGTCTCACAGAGCTGCTAGCATAGCCTTAGATGCAACCTTTTTTCTGGAGTTGGGCCATATTGCTAGCCTACATGTGTGCAGTGTGCCAGGATCAACAGCTCCCGTAATTACCTGAAAGCTTTTTGATTCTATAAAAGGACTTGTGGAACAGTTTAGTTACAGATTATTTGACAGTACAAGGTTTTTATCTTATTTTTAATGATTGAATGGACAGTTTTCTGCAGAATAAACAATGTTAATGGCATATGGCTGCATTAATGTGCTACTGCATCAGCTTATGGCACAAGCCAGTGTTTGATTAGGCGGCAGTTTGCCGTGTAAGACATGCAGAAGAGGAGGATTAGGGCAGTCAGAAACTGGGGCAGCGGAAGATAATATAGACACGCTGACCACCTGCACAGTGGCTATTAAATCTGAAGGCTAGTACAGTTAGGAGTAAAAAAAAAAATTCATGCCAGCTTTGCAGATCAGACAGAAACACGTTTGTCAGGTGACAGTAGGGAACTGTGTCAGTGGGAGCAGGAGCAGTTTATCTAACCAACAGGGCAGACCTACGCTTCATCCAATCTACTATTGCAGCTAACAGCCGGAGCCAACAGGCATTATCGGCTACAGTAAGGGGATTACGCTGCCTTGTGGGTTCATGCGCTCAGATGGAGAGGAGAGATGGAGAGGCAGGAGGGAGAGAGGAAGTGACATATATGGGGGAGGAACAGCGGTGAATCTGGAGATTGAGGATATGGAGATTAAGAGATTTTTTTTCATTTTGCATGCTCACTGTACTCTCCAGAACAGTGAAATCCTAGTGAAAACAAGCACAAGGTGAATCCAGCTTTCGTGTTATTACTGGGAACATGATAGCTTGTGTTTGTGTAGCGTGTCAGCATAAAGATCTCCAACTGTGTTTTCATTTAGAGCCGAATCCTTTAATAGCTCCGACTACTGGAATTATATTAAACTGACTCAGCAGTCGCCGTCATGGTATGAGTTTACAGCCTTCCATCCCCAATATTGATGGGGATGTGCTAGTGATACTTATGAGAAAGGTATCTGTGGATGTACTGTGGGATTATGAAGGGAAGAAGCAAGAATGAGAAGATATTCCAATTATTAAGAGAGAGGGAAGAGATAATGAAATATAAATCCTCACTGACTGCAATGCAATGGAGTGGAGTAGATATTTAAGGTAATGTAATCAACACATCTTGAGAATCCATGGTTTTTATGGCAGCACAGAAGATGTTAGACCTCTCCCATGGTTCCATTACTGCTGAGTAGCTTCCTTCTTAGTCAACATTGATTAAACTGGTTTCTTAAATCATCATCATCGGCCTGTTCATTGTTAGGTGACTCACATTTGCTCAGGTGGGTATTTACATGCCTGTCAGCTTTTCAGTGTCACCTTTTGTGGAGTGTTGGGACAATACTTCAGACAAGGCCATGTGAAGGACAGCCCCAAAGGTAGTGTAAACACAGTGGTCACACCTCCAAATCTCTTTCCAATCTTGTGTAAACTTGCTCATAGACCTGAGTGACCTCCAAGTTCCAACCAGCTACATCCCATATAAACAGAATTTTGAATATACTCTACAATGGACATATACAGACAAGCTTACAGCATACATAAGGAGCACACTGAACACATAGATGATCAGCTTCATGCACATGTAATTAACCCTGTGATGTCAGGCGATATGTCTTTCTTCTTCTCCCCTACTAATGTGTGATGTCTTGAATCACCTGTCCAGCGCCTCCTTAAAAACATGACAACGTGGTTTCCTCTTTATCACCAAAAGACACTTTTCATTCACCTGATTTGCTCAACTTCATGAGGGGGTTCAGTGAGAGATGACCCCTCAGCCTTCGATTATACTGCACTCAGTGAACCTGACATGTTATTCATACTGCAGTGCAGCTGGTCTCACATCATTCATTCTGCAGTGTTTTGCTCAGACCCCATATTACATATACCAGGAAATGACAGAGAGCTACAGCAACGACTGAATAACTGAATGCAGTGATCATTCACTGTTGTCATAGCTGTTGCTTCCTTTATGTGGCAGCTTTTCTATATTATATAGTGCATTTGGAAAAATCCTCGATAGTGGAGGTAGTTTCACTTTTTTTGCATTAAATAGATGAACCGTTGTGATACGACTTAATCAGACTCGTCTTACACCAACAAACATTGCCCTCGAGTACCCCCAACATTTGGGCAAACTTAGCAGGTGTGTCTGTAGCTTGTTTACACGCAAAACACCCTTCATGACACGCTGGAGCATGTGAAGAATGCAGAGAAATTACAGTTTTTTCTTCAATCTTTGGGATATATCTGTTTTAATGCTGTTGGCAATTCTATCAATGAGTCGGTAATATATGTTGTGCACAAATGACAAATGCATGCTCAGAGAGGGAACCATCCACGGCATTAAATCTCACTTTAAAACTCTACAGTTCTTCAGAACAGACGTGTTTTATGAGACTTCCTTGACATTTCAGACTTAAAAGGAGCCAGCGGACAAACAGAACAATCACCTCTTTACCATCAGCTCTTTTTGTTCTTTTGGCTCGGTCCTTATCTGCACAAAGAAAGCTAGAGAACGAGAACAGAGTAGGAGTTGGAAAATGAGAAACAGGGAGAGGGGTGGGCTGGTGAAAAGAGAAAATTCCTAGCCCCTCCATGCCATACAGTATCATATGACTTCCAAAACTGTACTGTGGGTAAAGGAGCCGGAGAAGGGGGTGGAGGCGTGATGAGAAGGGCGTGTTGATCTCAGCAAATCAGAGCCCTCACTGGCTCAGTCTGGTTTGTACTGCCTAGGCCTGAATGTTCCCTGCAGATGTCCTGTGGGAAGATTGTGTTCTGCATGTGTTTTTAGTCTACAGGTTGCCTGCCCTTCCAACCCTCGCTTCTCACTTGCATTTATCAAGCTGCTCTTTGACATTACCTCAGCCTCCTCTGAACTTCTGGCCAATGGTTAGAGATATCCTGGTGCCTATTTCTGTTGTTTTGCAGGGGAAAACCGTCTGAATGCAGAACTATCTGTTAGAGCCCCGAGATGTGAAAATATCAGAGTGAAATGTTTTAGAGTTATAATACTGGACTATAACTGACAATGCTAAACCAAAGGACTGGTGAAATTGTCCAGGGTGTGACAGGATTTTTCTCCTCCTGCAGTCTGGCATAGTATAGAGGACGATATGCAAGCTGGGAACTATGCACAGTTTGCACCCTTGAGTCCAATTTATGCAAGGAATGTAAAACATCCCTTGCATTCCCCTCGGTGTGACCTTTAGCGTGGCCATATGTAAGGGGAGGAAAGGTATGACTGACAGGGAAGACATGAGAGCAATTTAAATACATCTAAATTGCAACACCTGCTTTGGCTGCATTACACAGAGAATGAATACAAAAAGCAGCAGAGTGACTTACTTTAAATGTGTACACGAATGCGCATCAAACCTGCACAGAGGAAAACAAGATCCAGCACATCGCTCTGCTCTCTGTGCACTATTGATTGACCTCTGTGCAGGTCATTCTCTCAAATACACACAATGACGCTAACACATGCACAATTAGATGTTCAGACAGTGTAGTAATGACACGTGCATATGTGGGTAATGTTTATGGACGCATGTGTCCCGAGGCGGCCGCAGGGTGTGTTTTGACCTCCTACCTATTTCAGAGGGACAAAGAGAGATCAAATGACAGGCAGGAAGGGGAAAGGAAGAATAATTTCTATTTGCAGTGCTCCTTTATTTTTATCAGATGAAGAAAGCACCGAAGACTGAAGGAAGGGGGGAGGATTTTCTGTGGATATGATAATCAATAGAAAGGTTGATAAGAATGCAAAATGCCACAGTTTTCTAGATCCCATTACCTTTACATGTTTAAGCAGTGTTGATGCCAAGAACAGACAACAGAGATTAATCAAGCCTGCCCAGACACACTTAAAATACGTTACCTATAAGTAAAAAACCCTGTCAGCATGGAAAGCAAGCCTCAGGCAAAACAAGCCAAAGGAAAATGGTGTCATGATGGAAGCAGAGGGGGGGAGGAGCATTACAGGCTTAAACGTTTAAAGGTAACAGATGTGGAGCAGAAAACCAGCTTTCCAGTAAGTGGTGTGTTTGAAACTGGTTTCTCCTAAATAGATGGCCCTTGAGGATGTATGCAGTTGATAATTAACTAAAAATACAGGTTTGTGTTTGTGAATGGGGGAGGATCGTGTGAGACACAGAATGTGATGAAAGATATAAGAAGCTTTGCACATGACTTGTTCTGTACAACAGACTGAATAAATTGTGGTAATATATCTTGGCAAACGTCAGTCATTCCACTTCTTAATCAGCGTCCCATCTAATATTCACCATCTGCTCTGCAAAATATTGCTATACTGCAAACTTAAACTGCTTTTTTTATAGTGCATATTGCCATGGTACACTTGAGACTGTTTCTGAGCATGTGATCAATATGATTCATATTGATATGTTGTAATAATTCTTATCCCACGGATCACTGTGCTTAGTTGATTTGCAGTCTGCATTAGTTAAGTCCGACAAACAATACAAAACGTTGATCAACACAGTCACTGAGATAATGATATTATTTGCAACTGAATCATCTATTCATGAAGTCTATGCTTGAAAGGCAGGCTGTAACAGACACTGGAGGATGGTTGTGGGCAAGGCATGTGAGCCTGATTACACAGCGTAAATCCGCAAATAATTTCAGGAGGCTCCTCCTGGTCACATGAGGCTCTGTGAGATCAGACAGGGTTTAGGGCCTTCCCGCCAATTCAGGCAGTGCTCTAGACATGCTGCAGGCGAGGAAGTAAAATGAGGGATATTCATTTGTACTCACTGTGCTTTTAAAATACAATGCTTTGTTTAATTACGCAGCGTTATAACATGACGAAGAGTACATTGTAGTTAGGCACAGTGGTTATTTTAACAAAATGTAAGGATGCTAATGTCAGCTTGCTAACATGTTCGAAATGACAGTGCTAACATGATGATGTTTAGCATGTATACTGTAATGTTTTGATGATATGTGGTCATAAACTAAAGTATTGGACTGGACCGGAACTGGACCACTGTTGAATGTGGGGGAGTAGATTTTTGCGGTGTAATTGTTTCTAAATGTCCAAGTCATTCCCATGCCCTCTTTTCCTCTTCCCTACATTCCTTTTAGATTGAGCCATCAGTTATGTATTTTCATCGTGACTCAGCAACTTCCTTCTAACCCATGCACTTTATCTACACTCTGAGCAAGCTCTTTTCATTCTTACAAAACACATATCTCTGGCAGATAAAAAAAGGAAGCTTGTTATCAGTGAAAGCTTTTTTTGTACTGCACCTTGACCCTGCTACAACAGTAGAAGCAAAATGAAAGGTAACGAGTCACTGGATTGGCAGGATTGGCACATTAAGATGTGGTATTTAGTTTCCATTCTGCCTCAACCTTTCGCGTTTCTTTGTCAGCCTCCTTGTCACTCACCTGTTGTTCCCATGATACCTGAGACAACTGTGCTCAGGTCAGTTCAGCATGCTCTTTTCTCCGTGGCCCCATTTCAGAGCGTGCCTTTGTCAAGATTCAGCACATCATCTAGCAGTAACCTCACCCATTAGATCTGAAATACTTCATGATTAAGAATCAGCTCCTTTGGATAAACTCAGAAGAAAGGAACAAACCCGGAGAACTTTTCAGATTTACCTTTGCATCGTTAGAAGCTGGCTTCATAAACACCTATACATTCTGTTTTGCTTTGCAGAGTAACCCTTATTTTTATGCGCTGATGTGCTGAGCTGGTTTCTATTAAGGTGCATCAGCTAATCCTGTGTACACCTGATATGAGTTATATCATAACAAGAGTCTTCACCCGCAGCTCTTTGAGGCCGCAGCAGTGTTTTGAGCTAAATGCTAAAGTCATGCTCACAATAATGGTGCTAACATGGTGATGTTTAGCAGGTGCAATAGTTATCATGTTCACCATCTTAGATTAGTGTGCTAGCAAGCTAACATTTGCTAATTAGCAGTAAACACAAAGTGCAGCTGAGGCAGGAAGGACTGGAGACATTAAAATTTAAGTGGGATGATGAAACTATAGATGAAAGGTCAGAATATCACCACAGTTCTTGTAATTTATCCTGAGGTGGGCGTGAAAGTCTTTACCAATGTTATGACAATTCATGCAATACTTTTCAAGAAAAGTCAGGGTTTTGGTCTGGAGAACATGAATGTCTGTACATAATTTCATGGCAATACAATCCAATTGTTGTTGAGACAAAGTGGCGTGACGAAAAAACAGCAACATACAATCCAGTATACAATATGATCCAATACACCACCATGACAAACTACAGCCTGTGTAGTTGCATAATACTGAACCAACACCTCTCACCTATACAGCTTTTTCTGTGTCCACATGCTGTGTGAAGTTTAAAGGCCTTTCAGAGACACTGAAATTAAATGGTCAGTTAGACTGAAGAATGTAATATAATAATAAGAAACTTTGTACAGCACCTTTCATTCAGGAATTGCAGCTCACAGTGCTTTACAAGAAAGAAATCACATGCATTGCTTTACATAGAAAACACAAAAAAATATATAAAAAATTGAATGCAAAATAAGAGGCAGAATAAAACCCACTTCATAATGACAAGAAGGATGAAAATAGAAATAAAGACAATGCATAAAGCTACCGAATAAAATAACAAAATATTGCTGGAAAATAGAGCAGAATGAGGATGAAAAAATAAGGATAAAGCAAAGCTTTGGGGCATGAACATCCCGCAGACCAGCAGCAGACGGCTGCCGTGTAATGTAAGTGGACAATATTTAAACCAAAAATCAAACCTGTTACCATGGCAACGTGCGCTCGTGTCCACAGCGTGCTCAGGGTTGTCATTATCATTGACTGAAGACTCCTACGATAGGAGTCTTCAGTCGGTATTGTTTTGTTGTTGTTGGAAGAGATCTGGATTCAGATGACCTGTCAAGTCTTGATCTGATCAATAACAGCAAGAATTCATGTCCACGGCGTGTGCGTTGTGCGTGTGTGTGCGTGTTTTTATAGATGAGGCCTACTTGGCTCTCATGTGCCTGCCGGTTTAGCCATTGAAGCTGTCCTTTCTCACAGAGTAATGCATTATTTCACAGTGATTCCTACCATCACTCACACAGTCAGAGGGACCAAAGAATGAGCTTGAGATAACAAACTGAGCACTGAGAGGACAGCTTCGGCCCAGCCTGAGTTCTGCTCTTGTGGGCATTCATCGGTGTTAAAGGTGCCTTTCCCACAAATTTCTACCAGTGGGAACCTGATTAAAAAGGGCTTGGATTGTTGTTTGAGTGTAAGCTAACCCCAGGCTTTCTTGGACCCCTACACACACGTTTGAAGCTAACAGACTGTAGGCCTCAGTATTTCAGACAGTGAGAGTCTGTCTCTTGTTACAGTTTGAAACACGCCTCGCCAAAAACGACAGGGAAGCTACATTTCTATACAATTTGAAACCTCTCTTTGACTGTTAACATCTCAAACTTTCCCTCTTACTCGTCGTTCATTGTCACCACTCCTCCCTGATTAAAATCAGAACAAGCAGAGATGGACGAGGTGTATTGTCACGCCTTCCTTCTCGTTCTCTCCTCACCGTAATGATCGGGTCGGGAGCCCTGCTCCTCCACCATCCTTTGTCATGCAAACAGACCAGATGTTGGATTAATGTTATTGCTGTGCTTGTGGTTTCACTTGCATTCCCCTTTGATGTCACAACCATGGCAATGATAGTATTCTTTACTTTATTGGTACTTGAGAGGAGAGCAAATAAACAGGCAGAGGAAGGAGGTCACATCAAAGTCCAGTGGCAGTCCCCACAGCTGCACAGGCGAAGCCTCTGCACCTCGGCCAGTTCAACTGCTGCTCTAATAAAAGGGAGTCATCTGGGAAGACATTCGTGTTGGCACAGTTTGTTCATTTCTCCAGATTCATTTTTAAATTGCCTGTAATTTTCCATTAATTGCCCTCAGTTCAAAAGTTTTCAAAAATCTCATTCAGCTTTTATAACATGCATATTAAATATGCAAGTTTAAGATCAAGGGAGTTGCCATGGAGCTGTGGGGTTTTGCTGTGTTAGTCATTAGTTTCATGTTCACAACATCAAGCAAAAAAAACCACTGCTGCTTAACCACATACACATACACATACATGGCTGCATGTGCTATATATATATATGTGTGTGTGTGTGTGTGTGTGTGTGTGTGTGTGTGTGTGTGTGTGTGTGTGTGTGTGTGTGTGTGTGTGTGTGTGTGAATGAAAATGATACTAACATCTGCAGGCTTGTTTGAAAGCAGAACTCTTACTGTCAGCTATTTGGCCCATTATCTGCTTTTCTGCATGTACTCTACAACCATACATGGCGTGACATTACATTGTAGCCTAAGTGAATAAAAGTGTCTTGTGCCAAAATGTAGCCCTCAATAAAAACAATGTGAATTTAGAAAACTGTTGCCTTTATGTTCTAAAATGTGACAACTAAAAAACTGAATTTTTGAAACAGTATTAGTAATTTAACATTACAAGGCAAAAAAAAAAAAAGTCTCCTGATCTAAACTTTACAAATAAAAACTGCCATAAGAGAAGTAAAACACAGTTTATTAAGTTTATTTATTAAGAACAGCCGGATATTGAGCTGTAAATCATAATATTAATAATTAACCTCCAGTCTGACCGACATCTTAACTAACGAAGCCTTCCTCTAATAACTGTCCACGTTTTCAAAAACTTTAATGAGACCACATACAACTACTCGAAAGAAACACGACAAATAGGGCTTCGAACGTTGTTTTGATGGATGTAATGGAACATTTGGCTATTTGACATCCTCCATCTGAACCATCTCCTCGTTACTTCCCATTTACGCAGGCTCAGTGTCACGTCACACCCTTTTCCTGGATACATAAGCAGGAAACGCTGTGAGACGCATGGGACTTGTGTATGGGAAGGTGTGCCAAGGAGGCAGTCAGACTGAGCTAGCACTACAGAAAGAAACTCCCGCCAGAGTAATATTTATTTTTGAAGACAAAAGTATTTGTGATCTTAAGATAATTTCAGGGTAACTTTCAACGCGCACAATGGCCGAGAAGATGGACGTGGAGCAGGGGAAGACATCCAACGGCGAGCCGCTGGCCAACGGGCTGAGCAGCCCTAAGGACGGCAGCCCGGAGCCGATGTCCCAGCGGGTCAAGAGGGTAGTGAAGGCCAACTTGCTGGTGATTCTCACCGTGGCCGGGGTCATCATCGGCGTATTAATTGGACTCGGTCTGCGCAACGCGACGCTCACCAGAACCCAAATCATATACATCGGTTTCCCCGGCGAGCTGTTGATCAGACTGCTGAAGATGATCATCATCCCCTTGGTGGTGTGCAGTCTGGTGTCCGGGGCGGCCAGCATCGACCCTAAAGCCCTGGGCAAACTGGGCGGCTGGGCCATGCTCTTCTTCTTGGTCACCACGTTAATCGCGTCCTCCATTGGGGTTGTGATGGCTTTCATCTTAACCCCCGGGTCGGTGTCTGGATCCAGACCCAGTGTGCAAGGCTTGGACGACGACGTGCCTGCCCCTAAAGAAGTGATAGACTCCTTCTTAGATCTGATCAGGTGAGTGCATCCTTTACCTGCTTACCTGTGTATGCTTACACAGTAGTTTAAGAGTGATGTGTACTCGTAAATGGGTGAAGTCGTTCATCACCGCCAGGGTTGCGTAAAGGAGTGTTTGCGGAAGTTTTCAGTTAAAGACGCGGGACTTTTAGCTTCAGGTAACTTTGTTTTAAGACGTTCAAATGGAAAATAAAACCGCTATTTAAAATTAAGTTAAACCGCTGCATAGTAACGTTAGTTAGATGACACGTGGAGCTTAATACACCCGGTGTGCTGTAACGACAATAAGCAGTTGCATCAGCTCAGCAGTGCCCTCACATTGAGGATCAGCCCCCATCCCTCCCCAGGAATGCCGGTTGTCACTCAGTGTTGAATGAAGCGACCACGCTCCTTTTTTACAGTTTACTTTTCACGGTCACTAAATGGCGTTACTAATTTCGTTGTACTTCTTTTTTTCCCCTCTCCACTCTGGGCACGTGTATGGGGCCAGAAAAGTGACTAAATTTTCGCTTCAAAAATAGGATTTGGCTTTGAAAAGGATTATTGGAAAAAGGTTCCACTGACACAAACGTTGAGACATCTTATTTTAATATTTCTGGATTTATTTTTAAGGCTGTCAGGTTTTTTTGTTTTTTTTTTTTAGTATCACTGGTTTTCAGTTTCCTGTCACAGTTTCACCATCTGAAACCAGAAAAAAAAAAAAACGTTTCTCTCTGCTGTTTTTGCACAAAGAACCTAATGATCGGTTCGGTAGCTGACATTAGCTGAACCAGCATAAGATCAGTTGAAAGTTAGCTTTAGCTCAGTCCAGTTCCACGTGGAAAGAAAAGGTCAAACAGAGTTAACATGCTTGTGGTTTGGTAGTTTCAGGTGAACCACGCTCGAAAAGGCTTCTGAGCAGACCTCTTTGCACATCCCGTCAAACCCCCCTTCACGCCGAAAAAGCGGTGACAGAAAGTGGAAACTGAAAACCAATGACAGCAAAAACTGACAGGAAAATACAATAAAAAAAAAAACAACTCAAATTGAAAATAGGCAGACATGAAGGAAAAATGCATGAAAATACAAAAATGTCACAATTGTAATGTCCATTGGATTTTTTTCATTGAACTAATACTTGTTTCAGTGCAACTTTCTCCAATACGAGTGTTTAACGACAAATTTTAACAAAAAGTCACTGTTCTAGTCCCATACACGTTTGGCCTAATTTGTCTTGTGTGCAATATTTCCCTCAGGAGTGTGAGGAAAAATGTCTTTTGGGGACAGCCCAGATGAAGAACTCGTGTAGCGAATGCTCAGACACGTGGTGAAGAGAAATGCGGTCTGTGTCACTGATGTCAGAAAGACAGAGTGTACCCATTCTTCAGCACACTGGTTAAGAGCCAGGAGCCAAGCAGCATGTCTTATTTTTATTATTATTTATCAATGTGTCACATTCATGGGACACTCATGAGACACGAACCCCCTCATTTACTGAGGAGTAAAGGGAACCAACAGAGTGAGCCAACGGTTGACTCAGAGACTGAAATAGCGAGGTGTCAACACCTTCTGAGACATCATCATGTGTGGAATTTTAAGTCATTTCGTAATGCAGCAGGTTTCATGAGTTAGTGTTTTCCCATGTTACCCTAAAAACAGTCAGAGCCCAGATGGCCTTGCTTATCTGAGCCAGCTGTATATTAGTTTACTCTTAAGTTAAAGTGTATTGAACCTCAACCTTTTGCAAACACATTGCGGCTCACTATAATGCAATGTCATGATAGTGCGAGCCTGTAATGATTTTTCTCCTTAAATGCAATCCACTCTCTTATCTTTGAATGTAAACAGTGTCATTTTGCGTTGACTCAGGATATGTGCTGCAGCCTCTGTGACAGTCCACCATCAGCTTATTTATTACCTTCAAACAGAAAGCATTTAACCCCTTGATTAGAGAGCAGATTACTGGCAGTACTAAAGTACATGCAAGATTTTGGAAGTCTCTGTTCACATGCAATTTAATGACACTTGCAACACTATTGCTTAATTTTGTCGGGTAAGCCCGAACATTCTTTGGCACACAGAGCTGCTCTCAATGAATTGCAGAATTGTGCACTATAAAAGCCAGAGTCCATCCCCCCACCTCCTACTCCGCCTCCAGCACTGGGACCTAGCCTTGGCACCACCTCCTGAAAATGCTACACATGCAAAACTAACAGAGCAACCTTATTAATGTTGATTTATATCAGATAGGCTTACATAACAAGTATCTACGAGTTACAAATCTGAAATAGGCTGTTGAGTGTTTTGTTTGGCTCTGTTTGTGATAAAGCCTGTTGATGTTGCCTGATGTTCCTGAATGCAGCATCTCACTGCCGTTCAGATTTGTCTTCTGCAGCTGGCTGCTGTCCGAAGGAGAGGAAAAAAAAACCTGTCAGGAAAGGAACGGTTATCTCATGCAGGACACAGGCCGCCAGGGCACACGCACACACACATTTACACATTATCCTAATAGGGCAGCAGGCAAAACCCAGGGCGTCCTCATTAGAGCGAGCCCTCTCGGTGGGTGTCCTGGTTAGTTTTGACAACAAAGACAGTGTGAGACTTTGGAGAGCTGTTCATCAAAGTGTAAAATTGGCCCAGCCATTGTTCATGTTTGCCAAGGGATATGTGTGATGGGTTTAGCTCTAACTGGAGCCGCTCCTACACATCCTTGTTGACAATCCTTATCTCCTGCCTTTTGTTTGTTTTCTCACTGAAAAGCACGAGGTCTCCATTCACAGGTGACTGCTCAGCCAGCGCTAGCGTCACCTGTGGATTTATTGAGCACATACACCGTTTATGGTCACTTGTAGGAAAGTAGTGACATTAAATGCTGGCACAAACATTGACCAGCACATGGTGTTTCCAGAGTGGTGCCAGATCTGGCAGGTGTAACAAGATGCCAGGAAGACATCAGAGCAGTTTGCCTCAAGCAATCAGCTGCCCGCCATGAAAGAAACAACCCTGCGTGCGAGACATACAGGAAGGTGTGTCATAGTGCCGTGTGGGTTGCTGTCATACCACTCATTGTCTTTGGTTTTTCCTTCGTCATGTTTATTTACGTAGATGACAATCCCGTTTGTCTCTCAGTATCTCACTGGAAAAAAATCTAAAAACGAGCTCTTATGATGTACGAGTTCCCAAAAAATCTGAAGAGTCATCTCCGTAGCGTCACATCGCTTTTGCCTTGCCATATTGTGATTTTGTCAGTGTTTCTGTTAACTGTTCAGCCCTCGTGTTGCCTGACCTAAGGTGTGTTTGAGAGAGGTATGCACAGGTGCTGCTTCTGAAAAACCGAAACATCAGGAATGGAGGAAGTGAAGCTTCTGCCAAATACATTTCTGTCATTTTTTAACTCATTTTTTTTGTTGCAATGGGGTTTTGCTTCAGTGGAATGTTCAACAAAGAACAAGGAAGTGGATCCCCTCCGCTTTCAGTTGTGCGTTGTCTATGCAAAGTGAATGAAAATGCACTGTGCTAAGCAAAGTTGTGCTGCCTTCATCAAGGGCTCATAGACACTGAAATTATCTTGAAAGAGTTGCCTTTCCCAAACAGCCTGGTCTCATACACTGAAATTATCCTAAAATAGGCCCCTTTTCCCAAACATCCCGGTCCTACAGACACTTAAATTATGTTAAAATAGCTGCCTTCTCTAACAATCCAGGTCTTACAGACACTGAAATTATCTTAAAATAGCTGCCTTTGGTATGTCAAGGTAGCGCACCTGGTAGAGCGTGTGCCCCATGTGCTCAGGCTGCGTCCATACTGATTCCAACCTGTGGCCTTTTGCTGCATGTCTTCCCCTCTCTCTCTCCCACTTTACATTCTCAGGCTTCGTCAGCAAAAACGATTTGAGTAATACAAGCGCGTTTGAATATTCTAAAAAGCCTGGCAGCCTTTTTACTATGGCTCTTTGCAGCACATTCAACCTGTGATCCGGTTGCATGTTGCACGCTGTGCTGTTACACAATCACATGATGTTTAATCCCGATGCACTATGGTTCCAATGAAAGGCCATGAATGGTTGGAAAGAGATTATCAAGTTAATGCCTTATTACTCTAAATCCATTACAGGCCGCTGAGTAAAGGGGTATCGGGAGCACATGGGTTTCATGAGTTCTTGAGAGACTTAATATGCAGTTGGACCTATGTACCAACGCGTGCGTGTGTGTGTGTGTGTGTGTACTTGTTAGCGGAGGATGAATACGACAACAGCAATTAGGAAAGGGGGCTGAGTGAAGAAATGAGATTTATAGTTAAATTCTCTCAGCTGTTTCCACATGATCACCCTTGTGATCCGGCCTGTTTGAACTATCGCAGGCGTCCAGAGGGTGCAGCTGCTGTCTGTGCAACACCGCAGGTGATAGACTTCTGTGCAACGGAAGTAAATAACACTTTATTTTTTTAATTGTAGCAGTATGAAATTTAGGATATAAAGTAAGAGCCAGAGCTGCTTTGTAAACAGTTCAGACTCAAATGAGTCTGCTTTATGGCTTTATGTTTGGCTTGGTGCAAATGTCACCTCTCTCTGTGTGTCCATTCAAGGTCAGGGTTGTTTTCAGGCAGTTGTGTATGGAGATAGAGAGAGATCAAACAAAGCGGAGGCAGTTGTGTTCAGCTCTACAGTTCCTAAACATGCAGTGCCACATCTTTTTCATCAGACGCTCTCAAGGCATCTGGGCCACATTTGCTTAACTTCTTTTTTCCTCCCCACAGAAACATCTTTCCGTCCAACCTGGTGTCTGCGGCCTTTCAATCAGTAAGTGCAGCATCTCGATTCTGTAATTTCACATCGCTGTCATTTGAGATTGCGTAAAGGAAATATTTGGGTAAGATGATCGGATGCACTGAACTAACTTTATGAAACTGTTTGCTCATCCAGTATGCAACCAGCTACAAGGACATTACCAGGAACAGCACAGATGGAACCCCCAATGTCACCGTGGAGAAGGTGAGCAAAGTGAATATGGAAAAGTTGTCGCTTACAATAAACCACAAGTACCCTGCATGAGAAAAGGAAGTGATCTTATTTGTGTCTCTGCGATGATGACTGGTGTGGATCTGCCTGTCTTGACCGTGTTTTCACGTGTGTCTCGCAGATCCCCGTTGGAAGAGACCAGGACGGCATGAATATTCTTGGTCTGGTCGTGTTCGCCATCGTGTTTGGTGTGGCTTTGAGGAAGCTGGGAGAGGAAGGAGAGATCCTCATCAAGTTCTTCAACTCCTTCAACGAGGCCACCATGGTGCTGGTGTCCTGGATCATGTGGTACGAAAGACCTGCATGTTTGTGGTTCGGAGCGATTGGAATAAAATCGGTATGAGAGACCATAATAATCTACTGTCCTTTCTCTTTCCCGCTCTGCCTGTTTCTCCACAGGTATGCCCCTCTTGGTATCATGTTCCTTGTAGCTGGCAAGATCGTAGAGATGGACAATGTTGCTGCACTGTTTGCCAGTCTGGGAAAATATATAGCCTGCTGTATCATCGGCCATGCCATCCACGGCGCTCTCGTGCTGCCCGCCATCTACTTCATCATTACAAGGAAGAACCCGTACACCTTCCTCTGGGGGATATTCACAGCTCTGGCAACGGCCTTCGGAACAAGCTCCAGGTAATTAACTCACCACTGCTGACCGCCTTGGCTCTTCCACACACACACACACACGCTTGTTTGTTCTCCCTGGTTGTTAAATATCAAATACTGAGGTTCTCCTGTTCTAGAGCGCACACCCTTTTCTCTCTACAAACACACATGCACATACCTTCCTTTCGCCTTCATGCGCTCACACATGCCCCTGTTCCTTGTTTCCCAGCTCTGCCACTCTGCCCCTGATGATGAAGTGTGTGGAGGAAAATAACGGCGTATCCAAGCAGATCAGCCGTTTCATCCTGCCCATCGGAGCCACGGTCAACATGGACGGAGCTGCTCTCTTTCAGTGCGTGGCTGCTGTTTTCATCGCTCAGCTGAACAACACTCCCCTTAACTTCATCCAGGTCATCACCATCCTGTAAGTCCCGAATTACCTCATTCATCAGGTCGCTGAATACAATTATGCTCTGTTGGTGTCTGACTTTGTCAACTTCCCTCCTGTTAGTGTGACGGCTACAGCGTCCAGCGTTGGAGCAGCAGGTATACCGGCCGGCGGTGTGTTGACACTAGCCATCATCCTGGAGGCCATAGGACTGCCCACCAATGACCTCTCTCTCATCCTGGCTGTTGACTGGCTTGTGTGAGTACAAAACCTTTTTTTTTTGTGTGGACATTCACAGCACAACAGCTGACTAACAATTATGACATATAATCTAATCTAAACCTGTACGTACGCTTCCGCTTGTTAAATTGCGTACCCTCCGTCCCGTCTGTCTCTTCAGCGACCGTACCTGCACGGTGCTGAACGTGGAGGGCGACGCCTTTGGAGCCGGGCTCTTGCAGTTCTTTGTGGACCGCACGGCCAAACAAGAGGAGGCTGCGGAGCTGAGCGACATCAGGCTGGAGGGAGACAGATCAGCCCCCGCCCCCGAGCGCTCGCCGCTCATCGAGAAGCGAGATCGGAGGGACAGTGCAGAGGGTGCAAAGGCGGTTCTGTCCGAGTCTGTCATGTAATCCAGCTGCTGACATCGTCAATGACTCTCTCATTTATTTGACACTCCTGCAAGATGAAATCTGAGGTTCATTTAAGCCCCCCCCCCTTTTCCTATTTCCCCCGCCCTGAAGAAACTGGTGCATGGAGAAAGGATGAACATGCACTCTGCTATACAATGCAAAGAGAAGCTCTCTGTCCTCAACAGTTTTCTTGGCAGGAAGCACAAACATCCAGGAGGGATGTTGAAAATTCACGTTAAGCACAGTGACTTTTGACAGTGTTGCACATTAGTCTGGCTACTGTGTTGACTCGAGACTAATGTCTGGTATATTTGGGCAGTCCTCATCAATTTTAAAGTCAGAATATTGTCATGTGACAATGTCATATCTAATGTCCCAGATAAAAGAAATGTTAACGATGAGACGTGGATGTCGACCCACTGTTCATACACTCAGACTTCTCACCCACTCTGTAGAAAGAAACCACTGGTAGGTACCACTCCCTGGTGGAAAATGTGACCATTTCTGACTTTAAAAGCTGACGAGGACCGCCACATGTGCTGCTGCTTCAGCATCTGATCCGTTTGGAATCGATTACCTTAAATTTTTTTTTTTTTACTGTCTCTTTTTGTGTTCAATGTTTTCAAATTTCAATCTTCCCATAAAGGAAAAGGATCATGTATGATGTTAAATGTCATTATAGGCTTTGAATTTGATGTTTGAATATTTTATTGTACATGATGATGACCACTTTCATGCAGATTCCGTGTGGTGTGGTAGTAGATGAACTGTTCCATATACTCTGCATGAAAAGGGCTGTGATTATGTATGTTTAACAAAGTGTACGTTTGTTCTGCTGGTAGTCGTTTTTGATGGTTGAGGGCTTTTATTAGTCTGTCAGTGTGTGTGTGGTGACTTCATGCCAATGGTTTTCTTTTGTATGATGCCTTTCTCACGGTGAGGAAAAGCAATAGAGCTGTAAAAACCTGTTCTCACCATTATACGTATGGTCTGAAACACTCTAAATGGAATGATGTCCTCAATAACGTCCCAAAGCTGAATGAACTTTTTCTCAAGGACTCAAACTACATCAACGTACGCGGACACAGATCGACCTCTGAACATTTCTGCCTCTTCATACGGACCTCAGTGTGGCGGCAGGCAACACGACCTCAGGTTTAATCATGGCTTGAAGACTGTCTTTAATATTCCGAGACCAAAAATCACAGTGACCCAGCTCCTGACAACATTGAATGACATTTCCAGGGAGATTTTATTTTCTTTTCTTTATAGTCCACTTTTTTACTCTGCTGCTCTTTGTAGGTCCCAGCATCTCAGCAAGGCACAAATGGGTTATAAAGCACACTATGCGACGAGCCGGACCGTCTGTTTGTTGCTGTGTAGAGTGACTACATGCGATGTGTAAGAAACAAAAGTCCTTCCACTACAAGGGTGTCAGAACGGGAACAGTGGACGTCCGTTTCGTCCTGACTGCTGAGGCCTGAGCAGCTAAAGGGCTCGAGTCAAAGTATGCGCTTCTCGACTTAAACCTGCTTGTTTTGGCTGTGATGGCCATGAACGTGACATGCTAGTTGTACAGGCTTTAGGCCTCGTATGTCATTGTTGATGCCTCAGATAATTGTTAGAATTCATATTTATTTCACTAATCAAAATCCAAAGAATGTTTAACCAATGTTTTGACACGTTACTGCGTCTTTTTTTTCCTGCCAGTGTCTTGTAACAACTGGTTGGTGATAGCTTTTTCTGTTATTATTATTATGTTCATTTTTGGTCCTGGTCTAGACTGTGGAGAAGGTGGTTGCGTTTGGTGATTTTTCTTTTGTAGTCTGGCAGTGGGCATTTGGGAAACTAACAGATGAGACGTACTGGTTGTACCTTAGAGTGATATTGTCTGTTTCAAACACATTACATGTATGGTTAATAGTGAATGTTTATCTCTTCCATCCATGTCATCTTTTCATGGTTTTAAGCTCTACCAAAGTTGGTCTTCTGTGAAATCACAGCAGGCCCAAAGTCACTTCTACAGTTTTGCGTAACACAAGAGTCCTGAAAACATCAGCTGCTTCAAAACGCTTCCTGTGCTTCAGTCTCTGCTCGGTGTCTTTTTGGTGTAAGGTTGTAAAGATGCTCACATTCCATTCTGAGATCTTTCACCATACGGATGTGTCTCTGGTTCGATCATAGCAATTGTGTTGTGATGGTTGATTTAATTACAGTCAGTTTTACAGTCTGAAAGTACTGTCTAGGTTTTAAACAATAAAGGCCTTTTTTTATTATTTGGCTGTGTCCCTTGGCTGTTTGTTGCAAAGCGACTAACTGCGGTCGGCAACTCAAACATTTGTGGCGGCGTGAGAACGCCACAGCTTCATTACGCAGTTTGTGGTAAACTGAAAGATGAAGTGTTCCTTCATAGGTTGAGAAAATTCTGAAATTGAAAATTGCCAGTGGCAATTAAATGACTTAAAACGGTCTTGGTTTAGGTGGAAAATGCATGGCCACAGAGCTTAAAACCGCTGGGCTCATGAAAAGTGTGCTTGTGTGGCTCTCACAGGAAGGACAGTGATGCTGCAAACACATCATGATATCGAGTAATTAACACATTAAATCATAGTAAAACTGCCTTTTTTTCTGCACGCTGAGCACTTTTGAGTAGATTTCGCTGACAGTACTTGGAGTGGGGTATTTTTAACAGTGTGGTACTTATACCTTCACGAGAGTAAAGGATGTGAACACACCTTCCACTAGTGACATTCCAGATGCCATTCCATAGTAGCACACAAAGAGACTTCTTAAGGGTTAGGGTTCAGCATCCTTTTGCATCCAAGAATAACCACATATGGCCTCTCAGTGGTATAGACGCTCATCTGATTACCTGGCCGTATGCCAACTATGCTGATTTTCCAGGGGTAAGCAAGAGGAACGCAGGAATGTGCAGCATCCACAGGTGAAAGGCAGCTATTGTCACATACAGAACTTCTGCATGTAGGATTACGAAGCTGGTTGACAACACTGGACCTGCTTGACGAACAAGCGAGCTGCATTCCTGTGACGTTACCTTGTTGTTTGTCCTGTCACAAAACTCCTACACCCTCTGAGCTGCGGCCACGTGGTTGAAAAACGAATGTTTCTGAGTGACGTGAAGGCAACTTTGTGCAGAGGCTTAGAGAGGCGAAGGTGTGCTGTGCCACCTAGTGTTCAAACAGAGTCACAACCAATAGTGCACATTCACTGTGTTTACGAGTCTTGCAAAAACAAGTTAATAAAATAAAAACTTTAATTTGTTACAACTCCTTTATTTCAGCAGTTCATGAAATGGAAGGACACCTTGATACATCACACACAAGTAACAATACAAGTGGAATCGTGCCATACGCACAAACACTGGGCATTTTCTTTTTTTAATGCTAAACTTCTCTTTTAAAACGTCTTCTTTGAGTAATCTACTGAATTGAAATTGTGTTTCAATCAGTACATAATGGCTGCTCAGCAGCAACAAACATGTTTGAGCTAAGGGTTAATATTCATTTACAGATTCAGTTTAAGTTTTATGTTTTAAGTGAATACGTTTCATCCGCTCCGTATGCCAACAAGAACGGGACGAATGACGATATGTTTCTCAATTCACCGCATGGAAATTCACTCAGCACACTACAGCTGTGAGGAGCCAAATGGCGTCATAGACATAGTCAGTATATCAGTGCAAATCAACGCAACACAGTCAATAAATTCAGAAAACACCTGGTAGGGCTTATTTTTAAATAATTCTGTACAAAACCTTAAATCCTGCTCATAATGTACACTGCAGCATTTAACAAGAAACCAATATCAATACAATTTTAAAGTATTCATCGTCTTCACAGCAGTCATATTTATACTTTACTGTACAATACATACAAATTTAGCACACCAGTCTTTGACTCTTTAAGGTATGCCTGATGTAAACGTGTATGGATTTTGGTAAAATGCAGTCACCTTGGCATCGTATTTAGGCATCTTTTTTTTCATCTTAAAAAAAAAAAGAGGTGAGGCAACGTATTCTGTGCTGTCCAGTAAACAAATATAGTATGACATAGGAGGGCTTGTGAGTCTCATAATTTGCTTCTGTCCAGCCTCTTTTTTGCGGGGTTGGGGTACTGGGGGCTCTCAATAACCCCCTCTCCAAACTTCAGCTCCAGGAAGGCTCGGTGGTTGTTGGGACCGTATGCAGTGATGCCGGCAAAGGACATGGGCACCAGCGGCTGCAGGAAGTGCTCGGGGAACTCCACGTCTTGTTTGTGCTCTGTCCACGTGTCTTTGGTCATGACGCCGTTACGTGGATAGAACGGCCACAGGTCAACATGCAGGTGGTTGGCCTCGCTGTACTGGACTCTGTAGAAATCTCCTTCCACTGCACGCTCCCAGACGTAACCGTTAGCATCCACCAGAGAGCCCGAGTCCAGGTTCTTCAAGTGATCACAGTTGGGTACATCCTCCAGGTAGATGCCCAGGTCCACGTCATAATCCCATGGGATGATGTCCTGATGGCGGACGGCGCCGAGCAGAGTACCCCCCTCTAGCCAGTACCGCACACCGGAGGTCTCCAGGATATTGATAACATACTTGGTGGTCTCCCTGAGAGCTCGCAGACAGCAGGGAGGTGTCCAGCGATCCAGATAAAGGTAGTCCGGAGTGTCATCCTGCACAGTGCCGAAGCAGCGAGGCGTCTCTTTACTGCAGCCGTACCACTGTTCCTTCCCATCAGGCAGCAGGAGACGCTTCAGGCCAAAGCTCCTCATGAGCTTCCCGGTGGCGTCCTTCAATCGAGTGTCGGCTTTCCATTGGTTGTGAGCGGAGCTGAAGAGGGGCCGGTGGTTTGCAGAGAAACAGGGGCTCTCCAGCAGCTTGACCTTCCAGCCTCTCAAGGCAGTCTGGATGAAGAGCGAAGAGAAGAGGGGCCGCCCCAGAGGGACGGAGAGGTTAAAGAGGTCCTCAGTGCGGATGAGGACAACTGCATCTCCTTGTAAAGCTGTACACACACTCCCGCTACTGCCAGACACTGCCGGCGAGTAGGTGGCTGTCCACTCTCTGAGGTTCACCCGCAGGTGGAGACACTGCACAGCAGATCGAGCCAGCACGGGTGCAGCGACCAGCCTCACGGGCCCCCCACCCTCACCTTCCAACTCCCTGATCAGCCTCTCGATAGCCCGAGGTTGCTCCAGCTCCACCCCGTCAGGCACCAGCAGCACAAACTCTGTCTGGACGTGGAACTCCGGCCTGTGCGCTTGCGGTGGCTGGTCCGGGGTGGGGGACAGCACTAGAAGCCGTGCCCCCTCTGGAAGCACCAAGGGAGGGTACGGAGGAGTGTCGGCCACAGCCAGGAAGGGAAGCTCAGGTCTCTGGTGGATGAAGGAGTTTGCAACATCTCCAACGTAATTCTCAAAGTTTTCAAACTCCCGAAGAAGAACAGTCACACGCGGGCCACGACCATGTCCCTCCACTCCGACCGCTCCCGGCTCACCTTCAGCTCCCACGAGTGCCCCCAGGCCTCCACCGAGGCCTGAGGCTGGCAGGGCAGCCTTCCTCGTGCCCCTGCCGAGTTCCTTCCTCTTCTCCATCATTTGCTGCTGGGCCCGGGACACATAGTAGAGAATGAGGAGGTTGAGGATGATGGCGCCAGTCAGCAGGCCCTGGCAGAGACTGATGCGCATGGCAGCTAATGTTCACTTTCCAGTTCTCTCAGGAGAAGAATTTAAGTTTCAATTCAGAAAGCCAGTGGCGGTCCCCATTAGTGTCACAGCACAGGAAGGAGAGCGGAGGACAACCTGTGAAAAACAGGTTATAATGATGCAGTTATGATGCTTTCTTACAGTCTTATATGCACATCACAACACCTTCAATGCATAATATCATTTCATGCTAAATGACACAGAGGACAGTTGGGACTATGACTTGAAATAGCTGGCAATGAAATGAATTATTACAGACACAGTTCCGTGCAACAGGCTGATAATATACATGGCTACAACTCACCTTAATTTGGATGCATCTACTTTATTCTTTATAAGATCATTTGCAGCCCGTCACATGAGCATTAGCCATCTTATCGGAAGCATTAGCACCGTTAAGCCCATTAACCTTACTGTACCATGTTAGGTTTGATCCATCTCTGCCTGCTCTGGTAGCATAGGAGCAAACCTGGCTGAATCGGTAGCAGCAAACAGAGATTAATCTGCATTGTTAGCTAGTGTTGGTGCGCTTGTGGTTGAAATCGAGTCTCCAACATTTTCAGAAGAAATCCACAACTAAGTGCAAGCAGATCGCATTACACTGTTTCATCACTGAAGATTAACGCTGGCTCTGCCACCAAACCGACTGCACGAATTTTACATTAAGCTATCACGCTTTCTGTCTGGGTTGTAGGCTAAAACAACAGAAGCACTTCCGGCTCGAGTCATTCAGAATAAAAGTGCCATTTTCAAAAACGTAAGTCCCCAGGCTTGCACAAAAACTGCACCAGCTCCATATTAAAACACTAATACAGGGCTGCAGTGTATGCTTAAATCATTTAATAACTAGTGTTTTGATAGAAAAAAAACTTTAATGTCAAACATACCCTGTATAGTATTGTGGTTTTCAGACATGTCTCCTAAGCATCGCTCTCCCTCTCTGTAACTGTTATTTCACAAATTATGTATAAAAACTTTTGTTGAAAAATAAATATATATGTATATAGAATATTATATAATATATTGTACATACAGGAAATAAGATTAAGTGGATGTATGTTTACTTTAGAGTGCAGGCCCAAGGGATCCAGTGCTGAAATCCTAAACCAGCATCTATACAGCTGATTTTCTACCTTACACCTTTACAGTATTTAATTTACTATGCATTAATTCATCATTATGTACATATTTGCATGTACATTATATCTAATGTGTTGTATCCAACCCTTTATTCCCATCTGGTTAAAATGACAAAATAAAGATGAATATTACCTTTGCTTTTGGTTGCAGGTGTTTCCAAAATTGATGTAATTAATGTTTGCTTGTATCAGCATCATCAGAGGAATGAATATTGTGTGTTTGGACGGTAAAAATAGCATGTAGTTTGCATACCTCCACCGTTTTGTTAAAACCACACGAGCAGTACGTCACAAAAATCACGGTCGATCGGAGGTGGAGATATTTTTTAAATGAAAGTTCAAACCGGAATTACAGTTGTGGACAATTTTGGTTAACTTTACTGTCCTCGATGATCCCTGCTCACAAAATGGCAGGAAATGAACTCCCTTAGCGACATGTTCATTGTGTATTACAGCAAACATGGCCCTTTATTTGTCACCCACAGTGGGCATTTCCAATAGCAAACACAAGGAGGAGGAAACTCATCACGGATATACAAAATAAGAGTCGCAAACAAAATCTTATCACCTGTTTTGTGCGATAGACATTTAATCGTCATGTTTCGATTTTAATTTAGCAAACGTTTCCGAATGAGAATGTACGTCCAATGTGGCTCTTTGGTAACTAAACAGTAAGATACGTGATCCAAACATGTAGCTCGAAGGTGTTTTATCTTGAAGGTTTGAAAGCGGAAGTGTAGTATTTTACCACCTGAATAGTAATTTTGCTCTGTGCGTGTGAGAAAAGGAAGAAAAGAGGGTCGCTTATAGTGAAGTGCAGCTGGGTTGGAAGAAGGGAACGAGGTACTTTTTTTTATTATTATTATTGTTCGTACACTCTGCCCGTTTCCACCTCCTTATCCTGGCGAAAGGTTGAACGCTTAAAATGGAGGCGGACAGATCCGGCGGAGGACCAAACCCGAACTCCGGAGGCGGCGGCAGCAGCGGAGCGGGGCGCAACCCAAACGGGCCCAAAGCAGCACCGGGCCAGGCGACATCAGCTGCGGCGACCGGGGCGATGGCAGCGGCGGCGTCGGCGGCGGCAGCAGCCGGGGCCATGCCCGGATCGTCGCAGGCTCGGGAACTGCAGGACGGGGACGCGGGTATGACGCTTCCTGGGATCCTGCACTTCATCCAGTACGAGTGGGGACGCTTCCAGGCCGAGAAATACCGCTGGGAGGCTGAAAGAGACGAACTCAGGGTAAATTGCTCATTTAGCCTGCGTTTGCTGCGTTACGGCCGAATCGAGGCCAGAAGGGAGACAGCAAAAGCTGCTTTAGTGTCGCTTTGTGACGGTACACATGAGCCACAATCAATCAGAGGCAGGATGACAAAATGCTAACGGGCTAACATTACACTCTGTTATATCATATTGACCAGAATCTATCATTACCAGGCAGTAAAGGAAAATGAAGGCAGTCTTTGACCTCCAGCTGATGATCACCTAAAGCCAAACAGCCTGCAAACACGGAGTAAACAGTATTTCCAGACGGCTTTAATCATCTGTGCCCTTTGGCCTTCAAATGCCCACATAACCAGTTTCATTTCACTCCCAAAGACACACAAAGGTAGATGATGCAGGTTGTATCACAGAAGTTATCCTGCAATAAAACAGGTAAACAGAGGTGTGTGGGGTGTGGCTACCTTGCAGTGTCTCCCTGATGTTATTAAAGGGGCCTGCCCACGCCGGACCCCCTCTCAGATGGGCTTCAAAATATGTAAGCGGACAGTTTTCAGGGTTTCATATCCCACAAATCTGTGCTGATGTGGTTAACAGATGATGACGGTGTCACACAGCTAGCAGCCAGTCCCTGTTTAAATCACTGCATGTGAGGGCTGTTTGGGGGTCACTCGTCAAAGTCGTGTCCTCACTTGAGGAAACCCCTCTGTAAAATGACGAGTAGCTTGATATTGATGCCAGAAAGAGCCTTTAACAGGCCTCTGCTCTCACCGGGCAGCGAGCAGGTTTTGCACTTAATCACATCTTGCTGCAAAGTCCTCCTCAGACGAAGTTCTTTGAGGCGTAAGCTTGACAAATAGTGGTCTGTGGTGACGTGTGTGTCTGTGTATCTGGTGGCAGTGAGAGCAGATCAACGTTTTCGAATTGGGGCCTGGCGCACGGGCGGATGAGTCAGTGGTGTGGTGGATGAACAGGGCTTATAGGTTCGTAATGCAGTTGTATTTGTCAGCGTCATTCATACTTTTTGACTTGATTACTGTCTGTAAAGCAGCATCCTAGCTGCTGCTGCTGATGATGATTGCTCACACTTAAATGTGTTTTCTGCCTTTAGGTGAGCTTGTGAATGTGTGAAATGTCTAGAAAAATCTATGCGAATGTGTGAGTCAGCGCCACAGAAGTGCCCTTGAGCCAGGCATGAGTCCCCCAATGGCTGCAGAGAGTCAGAGACTGACGGCAGAAGACAGAGGCCGCACTGTGCGGCTCTCCTGCGTGCATGTGTGTGAGGCACAGCATCGCTGGGCAAGACCGCGCTTACTCATCAGATCGTTCCAGCGCTGAGGCAGGTTAAGAAAACGTCCATGCACTCAAAGACGTCAAAGCGCTTCGTGATTCCCAGACCCGCCTGCGGTGGTCCTCCTCCTGCAGCCTCAGTTCGCTTATAATTAGGATGAACTATCATCTGCATCTCAAGAGCTTAACAAATCCACAGAAAAAGCAAGACAAAAAACACATTATTGCCTTTCTTCTGTCACTCCGCTTTTCACTTTGCCCCCGACTCAAACCTATGCAGTTATAAATAGGAGCCTGATGAAAAATGGATGAACAATAACAAACGGGCTGCGCTCGCTGCTTCTGCGGCCGTGTGCTGGTGGAAGTCAGAAGGAGGCCATCGCCACGTCCAGCATGCCATTAGCGCTCGTTACGGAGCTGTGTTTTGCGTGTCCGTATTTGCCGCACATGGTCTGGTTTCACGGGTACAATTAGCACCACGTCGTGTGCTGAGAGACAGCGAGGATCGCCCGAGTGCCAGCTTGAAAAATTGACCTAGCTTACATTTTAACACCCACAAGCCACAGGCCTCTGGCTTTTGTTGCCAGCATGCTCACAGGGCTCTCAGCATGCCAGTTAGCATGCACCCCTCACCCCCCATGGTCATGTCCTGCACTTAGCAACATTCTGTGTATGTGTTCATAGTCTGCTCACATGTCACTCACACATGACATTTTGTGCTTTTACGGCGTTCATAAGGCTAGCAAGAAAGCTGCGGGGAAACCATCGGCGATACTTGTCAGAGATTAACACTTCCATCTAACGACTGCGTGCGCGACAGCTTGGACGTCTGTGTTTGCTGCGCAGCGCGGCTCTGTGAGACTGCGACACATGCGCCGTCTCTGGGAGCGAGTTTTTGGGTGCGAAAGGCCACCTGTGGCGTCGCGTCTCCAGTGACAGGCCAGGAATGAGGGCCCTCCCCGCTCCGGGCCAGGTGGGACGTCCCAGTAGGACCAGGGGACAGGTGGCAGTGGCCTTGTCCCGCCGTCCTTCAGACGTGCAGGGAGCTTTTTTTCCCAGCGTATTCTATCAAATGGCACGGCTGCTGCAGTGTGTCTGAACATGCCTGGAGTAATTAGCTTGTTATTTTCCTGATCCTCGTTGTGATTTCACAGACAAACAGATTGCACATCAGACACGGAACCAACCGACTGCACTTACTCTCCGGGGAAAAGGGCAGACCTGTACCTGCTTCCCTTTGGATTACTCTCATTTTCAGCCTTTTAATTTTATCAACCGTGTCAGTAGTGGTGTAGAATAGATTACTGGTGACCCAGATGACATCACTTCCTGTAGAGTGTGGCCCCAGGGGCCCTGGGTACACATCTCTAATTAATAGCTCTGCGCTCTCAGCCATGACACACATATGACATCCATATGTAGTGCATTACAGTGTGCGCCTCCCACCCACGCAGGCTTGCAGCGCTCCTGTTAAACATGTGTTGATTTTTGGTGTTTAATCCGGACGCAGGCGTATTTCAGATTCTTTCTCCTGAAATCTGGAAAATCCCCTGATTTGATTGTTTTTGCTGTGACTTTTTGCTTCCCAGTGCTTATCAGGCATCTTCTAAATAAACTTGGGTAGCAAAGCCAACTTTTTAGGATGTCATTCTCTAGCTAAATGCTACACACACACACACACACACACACACACACACACACACACACACACACACACACACACACACACACACACACACACACACACACACACACACACACACACACGCACACACACACACTCTATCAAAGCACTGTCCCAGAAAAGTTCATTGCTCTACTTGTTGGCTCATGGGTTCCCTCGTGGGGATGAAGGGATGAGAAGATGGAGGGTGGCCAGTGGAGGAGGAAAGCTGCCCTTGACCCTGTTCCGCAGCTCGCAGAGAGGGACTGACAGAATAGGCTAAATGTGTCAGCTCTCCGCGCTGCAACAAACTGTGGAAAGGTCAGCAGCGGTAGGCCACACGGAGGAAAACCCACCCACAGGAAGGAGAGATCAGATGGCACGACAGGTTTGCTCACAACAAGGCTCCTTTGTACGTTTAGGCTTTGTTAGTTTACAGACTTAATACACAGAAAATAACCACAGTCTTTGTGGGAGGGGGGGTCACATCAGATGACACCCAAAAGACCGACATATTTTATTGTTACGCCTCGACATGGAGTCATATTTTGGTTCTAACTTTGACCTGCTGCTCTGACACTCTTGTGATGGGCTCATCCACTTCGGCTCTTAATTTACGGCTCAGTCCATGATAAGACCACCTTTAATAGCCGATGAATGGACTCTTCATTGGTTCCATGTCCCAATGTGCTCTGACGTCACATTTTACCCGCTGAACCCTGTTATCCCACCACCTTCAAAGAGAAACTGTAGAAAGGAAGAGCAGGCAAAGAATGAGATACAGACATACAGAAATAAAGCCTTTGACACGAATCCCTCTGTTCCTTTATGTCCCAGGAAAGGGCAGATCTGACAGTGCGCCCTCATTGTCATGTTAGCATTTGGTTGTGTGTGTACACATGAAGTCGTGTCTCTTGTCTCAGCCAACAAAGCTGTGTCAGGGATTTGAGGTTTTGGGCGGCAGTGGGAACCTGTCCTTCTAGGATCTCGGCGTGACACCGCCGCACAAGGACGTGATGGTTATCTGTGAGCAGGTTGTAGCTCGTCTGTGTGGGAGTAGGTGTAGAAATGCACGCCCTGCCCCTGAAGGATGAACGGGACGCATTCCTGCAGAAGCGGAAGTCACGGAGCACTTTCCTGCTTCGGCCCATTTGAAGATTTCGTTGCCGCTGACTCAGGAACCGGCGTTCGTGTTAGGCTAACTTTAGCATGGCTGCTTCTGACTGTCTTCAGCAAGCCTTCCTGCTCTCAGTTCAGCTGTGAATTATTGACCGCTGAGCTCAGAGGCGACCTGTGTGCAGCCAGTTACGCCATCATGTTTGGGTCGTGGTTTTAGAGTAGGTTTTTAAGCAGAACTGTGTATCAAGGCTGAGTCTGAGGAGTCTGCGTTAAAGATTTGTTTATCTGTGAACAGAAGGCCTCATATCTGCCCCTCTCTTGAATTTGATGTTGGCCTCTCTATGACCCACCGTCGGCCTCAGCGTCAGAGCAGCTCAGATGCTTAAAGCCATTACTGATAGGAGTTAATATTTTTCTTATTTAACTCTAAAGATGTCAGTTTAATGTGAGGTGGGATTTTTGTTTCAACCCTATTGCCACCTGTTGTTAACCATCCGTAGTGCCCAGTATGTAATGCACATGCTGTTTTCTTGTATCTGACCCTTCCGCAACAGCGCGGCTCTGCTCGGCTTTTATTCAAGCATGTTAACATTAATGTCTGGTTATGTCACACTGGATCAAGTGTTCCTGCCTGGGTGAAATGTACAAATGCACTATTGCATGTAATCATTACAAAACACAGCGACTACACAATGGCCGCTGTGGCCGCTAACGCTATGCTAGATGCTTTTATCAACCGTGTAAGCAAATTATCTCACAGCTGTTCATACAAGGCTGAGATGACTTTTCTGACGCCATCTTTCCCAGCTTGTCAAATGATTTCAGCGCTCCGCGTACACAAAAACAGTTCATTCATCAGCTGTTTTGCTTCGGATGCTTTGAAAGAGCTGCTCCCGGGTTAAGCATAAACCACATAAAGTTATCTGTGTCTCACAGCCTCTTGCGTCTTCCCTGCTCTGCTGACATCCTCGCTCTGACAAGTATCTCCCAAACTCTCAGATAAGCGTATAAAATCACGTTGCATTAATCAGGATTACTCAGCAGTAAGGTTTGCTTGGCAGATTATCCTGTGTTCCACTAGCCCTCCTGGCTGGTTACATGACTGTGTGTGTGCACGCTTTCCTGGGTGATTGACTACCCTCTCAAGTAGACCGAGTGCCGGCCTCATGAGATTGTGTTTTTAGACTGTTCTAGTTTTGCAGAACTGCGTAAGCGTGTGGGAGCAGAGTCGTGGACACAGACAGGGACGCGCAGAGGAGAAATGGACTGTAAAACAATCGGCATTAATGCTCCAGCGCCGCCCGACACAGAGAGGCAGAGCAGGACGAGAGGGCCGAAATGCAAAACTGTTGTGCCTGCAATCACCTGCGCGCAAACCCAGAGAGTAGAAAGGGGTCAGGCTTTGAAAACCCACCTTGAAGTGGGATCACTGTTGTTGTTTTCTCCTTCCAGTCACAGTTTTGCAGAGAATCTGACTGCTGTCCTGTTATAACATGTGTTAGAGATCTCTCTCATCCACTCCGGCAGCCCTTTCGCATTTCATGCTTTGTGATGCCTTACTCAAGGGAAGACCCTGTCTAAAGATAGCCCTCATCCAACCTTCAAAGTTTCTCCTTCTCACAAAACTCCTTTTAATTGTTGGCAAGAACGGGCGGTGAACACCTCTTTCCTCAAGGTAAGAATTTTATCGGCCCAGCGAGGAAGGAAGCGGACGGAAAACGAAGAGGGGAAGCGCACAAAGGAAGGATGTGTCTTAAAAGAGGATATTTGAATTTGGCCAGTCTGTCGTGTTTTTCCTCTGCTGCAGATGCGCGCCGAGGCCCTCGGTTAGGAGAAGTTAAAAATAAGAGCCCTGTTCCACAACCCTCTACTTATTCTGGCTTCTCAGAAGTCATGTTTGCTATGCTCGTCACATCAAACTTTTTTTTTTCTCCCTTCACGTCCGTGGCCTCTGTTGACATCAAATGCTTCGCTTTCCGGCCGTAATTGAGGCGGCACCGATTCTCTTCAGTTATGGCAGAGTCAGGGTGTCTGTATGAACTCATTTTCTGATTTGCTCATGAGTGGTTTGGTGTGTGTGTGTGCCTCTTTTTTTTCAGCATTGTGTGTGTGTTTTCAGGCTCAGGTGGCGTTCCTGCAGGGCGAGAGGAAAGGGCAGGAGAATATGAAACAGGACCTGGTGAGGCGGATTAAGATGCTGGAGTACGCACTCAAACAAGAGAGGTGAGACAAATGTCCCTGTGTCCTTGTGTCTATTGTCCACTCAGCTTGTTGTTATGTTTTGGGTGCTTTAGTGATTTTACGGTGCAAGATTTTCTTTTATGTGCTTGCAATGCTGCCCTCATGTGGTTTTTTTGGGGGGTTGCAGGGCTAAGCACCAGAAACTGAAGACAGGAAACGACCAGAGTCCTGGAGACAAGAAACCAGAGACAGAGGCAGACCAACGTATGTTAACCCAAACGCTCATAAACTCTGTTATGTGGAGATATTATATCATCTACCGCTGTTGCATCTTTTGCTGCTGCTGTGCTTTCAGAGCACCTCAAAGTTTCTGCTTTTCTCTTTTGGTGCCTTTCTGTTGCATCACTATTGACCAATCTATTTTCTGTAGTTCCCAATGGGCCGGCTGAGTCAGACTCCGAGCCAGCCAATCAGATGTCCTGGAAGGAGGGACGTCAGCTACTACGCAAGTAAGGCCTCACCGTCATCAGCTCCTTTTTTATCTCAGTACCCTGCTTTCTATCAGTGCTGTGTGATGGTTTTTATTGGGATCTGTGACTGTGAGGATTCATTTGTGTGGTTCTGGGTGTATATTCATGCATGCTCTTTCCTGTGAATGTAGATATCTTGAGGAAGTGGGTTATTCAGACACCATCCTGGACATGCGGTCTAAGCGCGTGCGCTCCTTGCTCGGGCGGAGCAGCCCAGAGGCCAACGGGCCCCCGCCCAGCGAAACCTGCCCTGAGCCGGAGCCCCGGGCGGGCGGAGAGTCGTTGTTGGTCAGACAGATAGAGGAACAAATCAAGAGGTGAGACTGGAAGCAGGCGGCGTCTCTCTCTCTGCTCCACTGAAAAGAATAGTGATGCCCACAAACTTTGCATGAGTCAAGCAACAGACTGACAGTTTTCTTTGTTTTCGTTTGATGATCTCCTCATTTCTTTATGAATGTTTACCCACATGTTGTTTTCCACCTGATTTAAGTACAGCGGTCATGCACTTGTTATTATGGACACCATAGGCTCTTAATCTTGTGCCACCCTTTTAAGTTGTGGCCTAATTTTTAACTTTCAGACCATAATCTGATTATCTATTCACAGACATGACCTTGAAATATGATATATTTATTGATCCAGGTCAGTTCAGTTCAAGAGTCGGCGCACGCGCAGCACTGTAAAGAGCGGGCTGTGCTTTTAAGACCGTCTGACAGCGACCTCTTACACAAAGCAGAGTACAGTTGGACCTGGTCTTCTTCTGGAAAGATTTACCAGACAGAAAATGTGCAGGTGGCTTAAGTTGAGTTAACCCGTACCACAGTGTTAACATGAGACAATTCATCACTGTAGCGTAAGGCAGTGGCAGCCATGTCCATTTGTCTGCAGAAGCAGAAACATCCTGGGGCCTAAAACAGAGTGCATCCTCCACCATGTGAACGTGGTTAGATTAAAACATGCAGAAATCTATTAAGGTTGTGTCGCTGTCATTACACGGAAAATATGCAGTATGTACGGCTCATAGTTGTTGCACTTTTTCAGATTGAAAAATGTCTGTAGTGGTCGGACTCCTCATGGTGTCTTATTATACAGTGTAATTGAGGTCATCCTGCCTCCGTCTGAAAGGTTTTGTCCTAAATAATCCTTTTGTCCTGTTTTAACTTGGAATGGAGAGAATAATTACATGTGTGTTTGCAGGAACGCGGGCAAGGAAAGCTCTAAGGAGCGCCTGGGAGGCTCCGTGCTCGATAAGATCCCCTTCCTGCACGGCTGCGAGGACGACGATGAAGACGACAGTGACGAGGAAGACGACTTCCAGGGCATGGCCACCGACTGCATCGACGGGCCGCGCAAGAACAAGAAGTCCCGCGCGAAGGTACGATCGGCGATCTTTAGAAATGAAAACAGAGGGATGTGACACACCGCAGACTCGTGTGAGTGACGTCAGTTTCTGGTCTCTGTTTCCAGATGGGTTCGGAGCCCATGACCACAGACCTGGACCCCGAGGACGAGGAGGACGAAGACGACTCGGAGGACGCCCTCAGCGAATTTGACTTCCTGGGCTCGGGGGAGGATGGGGAGGGGGCGGGAGAGGCCCGGATCTCGGGGGACGGACGGGAGTTAGGTACGCTGTTGCCGTAGCAACACCATCAGCACCAGCACTGCTAGAGTCACTGCCACCAGTGTATCTGTCTTCTCTGCCACCTCCCCCCACCCCGCTCACCTTTTTATCTTTTACTTCTCATTGTGTCTTGGGCATCTCTTCTTGTCAATAAAACCAACCTCTTTTCCCAACCAGCTGTCTCTCTGTCCTGTTTCACGAGCTGTCAGTCTGTGACTCTTTGCAGTTGTGTAGCTGTCATCTCTGTCTGTAGGCCTCTCTGTGGTCCGGGGTCATTTCAAAGTGTTATCACGCATGCTGCCTTCTCTTTTTCTATGTCCACATTTCACCCTCTGAGCCATCTTCACACTGTGTGAGTGTGCGTTTATTGATTCCTTCCTCTCACGAACAGAATCTTGAAAAACTGAGTGTGTGTTTAAAGAGTGAAATCTGTCCCCTTTGCCTCCGTCTACATTCGTCTGTCTCTCACCCTTCCATCTGTCGGCCTCTCCGTCCGTCCTCCGCCTCTCTGCATGACTGGATGTTTTGTGTCTCTCTCCTCTTGCCGGGTTCAGAGAACCGCAGGAACAAGTTACAAGGCATGATGTCGGACTTCCCCCCTAAACCCACCCCGCCCCCCTCTGTATCGGGACAGGCTCGCTCCGGGGAAGGTAAGACCCTCCCCATCAAATACGCCCCGTAGAAAAACCAAAGATTTTCCTCTTCCAAGCACTCTCCCTCAGTCTCCCACACTCCTGACTGTAGACTTGAATCTCAAATTTAGACGCTGTCATGTCTCAGTTTTGTTCAAATTTAAAACCTGCGTAGGGGGTAAACGCACAAAGTTGCTCCTACACTGAAATATTTTCTAAATATATAAATATTTCCTCTGGTACACAGTGTGGGAGTAAAGAAACAGGATGAATGGCCTCCTGCCAAGGAGATCAAAGATTCATTGCTGTGTTTTGCAGTTGTCTCGGCCTGTGCCTGGGGGCCTCGATGCCTTGTCACGACGCAGGAGTAACTTGTGCTTTTCCCACCTCCTACCTGCAGGCGGCGCCCTGGGTTTCTCCTCTGACGTCTTCATCATGGATGCTGTCGGAGGAGGGGACATGAACCTGGGTGAACTGGCTGATCTCACGGTTGCCAATGACAACGATCTCTCCATGGATGTAATTACACGTTTGCACAGGATGCAGTCCAGCCTACACTTTGTGCTGAAAGTATGTGAGTGTTCACTGTTTTTAATTGTCCTGTCAGATGCAGGATAACCGAGAGGAGTTCAAGAAGACATGGAACCCTCGTTTCACACTACGCAGCCACTTCGACGCCATCCGCGCTCTGACCTTTCACCCCAGCCAAGCGGTGCTGCTCACGGCCTCTGAGGATGGAACGCTAAAGCTGTGGAACCTCAACAAGGCCATGCACTCTAAAAAGTAAGAATCCACAGGGAGTTTCAAAGCTTTCCAGGCAGCAGGCGGACAGATGACATAGGAAATCAAACAGCTTATAAATGAAACTTGGAAGCACATTTACGAGACTGTGTCCCTCCACAGGAACGCAGCATTGGACGTTGAGCCCATCTACACATTTCGAGCGCACAGGTGAGTCGAGTCTGAGATGTACAAAATCCACATACTTGTGCGCAAACCTGCCGCTGACATACACAGATTTGGTGCGACCACTGACCTGCCTCTCTCTTTTTGTCCAGCGGAGCCGTTCTGTCGCTGACCATGGGCAAGGACGGAGACTCCTGCTACAGCGGAGGTTTAGACGGAACTGTCAGGTGTTGGAAGATGCCGGACCTCAACGTGGATCCTTACGACAACTATGGTCAGTTTTCCTCAGCTGTCAGAGGACTTAGCAGTCACTGAGTAAAGTAACCTTTATGTTTTTACGCCTCCGCAGTGGCGACAGCTGTGACCAGAGGCGTTATGTTTGTGGGCGCCTGTATGTCCATCCAGCCCATTCATTCATTCATTCGTGTGAACGCAAATTTTCAATGATGAACCAATTAGATTTTGGTGGACAAAGGTCGCTGTGACCTGCTGAGAGTTGATCTGATAATGATGATGAAATTTCACAGAAATGTCTCATAGGATAAGATGATGAAGTGAAGACATTTACAGCCAAAAGGTCAAAGGTCAGCTTCACTGCAACATCATAATTTTATAATGCAGAAACCCTTTTTCTTTCACTTTTTTTTAATTCATACTGAATTGGTGACGCTCATCTTGGGTGTCCACTATGAAAATATGGTAATTGTATAAATCTTCTTTGCTGCTGGGTGTGAAGCATCCACGTTTTACAGTTTGTAGCTTCTCTTCAGCAGCGTCCATATTTGAAGCATTGTCCTCACCACAAGATCACTGGTTCTGCTGATATTGAGCTTCAGGTGATTGTTGTTGCACCATGTGATGAAGCTCTCAATCAGTCCTCTGTGTTCCTCTGTAAAAATAGTCTCTAAGTAAGGACAACATGATTCTCACTGGAATAACACGTCGACATAGTGAGAGCTTAATTTCCTTTTTATTAAATGCCTTCACAGTCGTCGCTACATTTATAAATCTGGACAGACATGGCTGTAAACTTCAACTTGACTGGTTGGTGAAGGAAGACAACCACGAGACAGGAAGTCCAGCGTTTTAATATGTGTGTTTGTCCATCCAGATCCCAGCATCGAGAGCAGCGTGCTGGCAGGCCACGAGGACAGCGTGTGGGGTCTAACTTACTCGGCAGCCCACCATCGTCTCGCCTCGTGCTCGGCCGACGGCACCATTCGCATCTGGGACCCGCAGAACTCGGCTCCCTGCCTGTCCGTCTTCAACAAGGAGAGAGGTAGAACGTCTGTGTTGAGTATGCAGATTTGAGCTTTGTTATTGTGTCCACGCTGCTCAACGTCACCATCTCTTGTGTTCTCCCAGAGCATGGCACACCCACCTCAGTGGCCTTTGTGGCCACCGACCCCAACCAGGTGGTGGTGTCATTTGACGGCGGTGAGACGCTGCTCTACGACCTCAACACAGAGCAGAGCACCACTGCGCTAGAGACACAGACCAAGGATGGTACGTTCCAGACCCAACAGTGATTTTCCACCACGAGTAATATCGCCGGTTCAGGCATGTTAGAAATCATTAGACGATTAGGGAAACAGAGTGGATTAAAATGGACTTGTTCGTCCTCCTTTGCAGGCAGTGAGCTGATCAACCGTGTGGTCAGTCACCCATCTGAGCCCGTCTCCATCACTGCACATGAGAACCGCACCATCCGCTTCCTGGACAACAAGACAGGTATCTGCAGGAGGGGTTGTATTTGTCATCCGTTCATTTCCTCTGTAGACGTACTTTTTCCTGGACTGTGAATGCATCTAAATCATGCTTTGTGTGTGTGTACAGGTAAAGTTGTCCACTCTATGGTGGCTCACCTGGATGCGGTCACCTGTCTTACCACAGACCCTAAAGGCACTTACCTCATCTCTGGCAGTGAGTAGCACTCAGCTTCACTGTGTCCTAACGCAGCTGAACATCTTAGAGTCAGAAACCCTCTGTATAGCCTGCAATGTCATGCATTGCATATACAGGGTTCCTTTCCTGCCCCTCATGAAGCTGTTGTTTTGTTTGCATCTGCTCGCTGCCCCCTGCAGGCCACGACTGCTCGGTGCGCCTGTGGATGCTGGACAACAGGACGTGCGTGCAGGAGATCACGGCCCACAGGAAGAAGCACGACGAGGCCATTCATGACGTGGCCTTCCACCCTTCCCAGCCCTTCATTGCCAGCGCCGGCGCAGATGCACTTGCCAAGATCTTTGTCTGACAGCACAAGATCTTTGTCACATTCTGGTGAGACGGAGGTATTATTTGTTATCGAGAACGTGCGCACAGTGAGACGCAGAGCCGCTTGAGTCCGTCAAGGCTGAGCAAGTTGCAGAGCTCTTCACTGTCCTCACTTACTCCCAATGTAATGTGCTTTATTTATGATTTTATATCATTAAAATGTATACATCAGTTAAGGGATGCTCTGTGATTCAGGCACACAAAGATCAGTCTATTCATCACAGTTTAAACAGCCTGGTTAAAAAAAAAAAAAAAAAAACACTGTGTAATGTTCTGTGGTGCGGGAGGGAGCTTTCCAAAGTCTGGGAAAATAACTAAACTATAATTTATTACCATGGAATGGAAATGAATTGTGTTTTGGGAACTGTAGAATCGAGCGTGTTTGAAGCTTGACTCATACCAGAAGCTTAAAGTCAGGGTATCTTGAAATCTGCATCTTGCTAGTCCCCAAACTTTATGACGGAGATGATGGCGTACATCTTTAATCTGTTCATTTTTTCAGCAGTTTTCATCCTCGTTCACCCAAACCTCTTGACTTTGTGAACATATATGGAGAGCTTTCATTACGAAGTGCGTCAACAGTTTACCTCAAAACATTCCCCCTTTAATCGACTTTTATTTTATTATTATATAATAATCCCCCTCTGGGGTTTAAAATGTGCTTCCCCTTCCAACTAGAATGAAAATGTTCAGAATGAATTCACCTATGAACAAATGTTCTGTATCTTTTGTATGTTTGTCTGACTTTGTTTACCCTCTTTTCTTCTTTCAGAGTCCTACAAAAACAACTGGGCCAAAAGAGACTGAAGACTACAGTGGACAGATTTCACCTGCTTCCGCACGCACACACACACACACACACACACACACACACACACACACTCACTCACACACACGCACGCACACACACACTTGTCCTGCACCCCACTGGCTGGGTCATCGCCACAGGACGTCACCTCCCCTCAGTCTCCCTCACTGTTCTCCGATGCCTCAGTGACTTCTTGTAATACTAATCACACTGCTTTTTTATAACTTTAAAATCCCGGCTGCTCCGTTTTCAAATAATCATGTTTGGAGTAACACTTTTTCTACACTACAATATTCTGTTGTGCTTTTTTTTTTTTAAGTCTATCAACTCTTACAAAGCACTGCGTGTGTGTGTTTGTGCGCTTGAACGTGCTGACACACTGCTCGCACCGAGGAAACACTCACACCGTACAGCACGCATGAATGCACCGCCACATTTCATCTTACAGATCTTTTTTTTAAGTAGCTAACGAACTGCTTGTGGCTAACATACGTATGTAGGCATGACTAAAAACAGTAACCTTTCCCGGAAATGTCGGCAGAAATCACCTGACCGGCCTCTTCGTCGGGAATCAATGTATTACATTCCAAAGACTCCAGGTAGAGTGTGCGTGGTGTCGTGTTTTAGGGTTGGAGAATGTTGAACGTAGGCGCGTGTGAAGCGAGGAGGCGCTAGACAGTCGCTAACCAGTGTTGGAACAAATAGCTTTAATTTCAACTTTACGGCCAGGTCTCATTGTTTGTCTGAGTATTCAAGCGTCCCTGTGATTCTGCCTCTACTTCTGCGTGTGTGTGAGATGAAATGTCACTCTGCTGTACAAGATAAACGAACACATTTCCGCAGTCACGATCCATTTCTGCAGACGTACGGGTCGAGCTCTCACACCACGTTAACCAACTGAAAACAGAGATTACAGTTAAAGGCCGGAGACTGAGAGGTGTGAGGCCGGCCTGCGTGCGCTCGACAAATGACGCAGGTTGTGTCATTTGGTGCTTTTTACTGTACAGAAGAGTGTGTGTGTGTGTGTGTGTGTGTGTTAGTGTGTGTTTGTATATGCACTAGTTAAATCACGGTGCTATGAAAGACCTTGAGTCAGAATCAGGGACCTGTTTTGTGTGTGTGAACGAGAGACTGTTTGTCACTCATCATCGGGCTATAGATCTACGTAGAGCCAATCGACTTTTTACATGACATTTCATCGTCCAATCATTTCATTAGCTGTGGTCACATTTCAGAAATGTAACGGTCACTCTTCTCATTAGAGGGATGCGAGTAATGTCGGCCTTGACCGCTTCAGGCTTGAGGAGTGTACGGAGCTGATGGTAATTATATTACAGTGAGGACCACCTGGGCTGAAAGCGTCCTCAGATGAGAGCTGCTCGGATCGTTCATTTCACGTGGAGGTCAGCAGGCGGCGCTCGGCTTCTGGCTTCTTCTTATTTATTCAAGCTTTAAAAAAAAAAAAGTTTTAAAAAAAGCTTGACGATTAACTTCTTTGGGCATCGAGGCGAAGTTCTCTCGGACGTGCACAAGTTGCACGATAGCACATTACCCGGAGAGCTAATGATGTGAAGCTGGTCGCCTCTTTCCAAAGAGGCTTGCTGGGAGAAATGGCTCCAGGGTTGGAAGAAAAAAAAAAAAGAGAAGGAAGTCCATTTTAGATTCAGCCACTTTTTCCGAAAGAAAAAGAGAAAGTATTGATTTAAGACGTGCACCTCATCTGTCCCGCTGACCTGTTACAGTTCTGCTGTTGGGAACGTAACATTCGGTGGGAACATCGTTCCTTTGAGAACCCCTCGCATCTTCCTCTGTCTGCGTGTTTGGACTGATAACTGCAGGACACCCGTTTGTTTGCTTTGGGTAAAAGTTGCTCCTTACCGGCCGACCTGACTTCAAAAATGACTTGACTGTTAACTACCTTGAGAAGACTGATGAAATCTAATATTAAGTCAGTCGGATAAGGAGCGCCGTCCTTCCTCTTGAAGATTACAGGGTCACACTAAGGGTCAGAGGTCAGATCTAACGGTTTGAAGTAGCCTAGAGGTGAACACTCCTTTCCTAATCACTAGGAAGACTAGCATTCATAGTTCCAGGTTTGTTTGTGTGTTTGTTTTTGTGCTGAAACAGGGTGGTAGACAACAACCAGGTGCAACTATGTGTTGTGCTGCTGCTGGGCATAATGTCCTGCTATCTCACTGAACTACTACTTGGCTCCACTTTGCACTACATCTAATAGTGGATGGCGAGGAGTGGTTCTAGACAGGATGCAGAAGTAATGTTTTGCAGGTATTTCTTATACAATCTGGAGTAAATACTACAGGGGTTACAAGTTGGCCAGCTGATGCTTCGTGCTCCCTCTGAGCTACCACAGCACGACCCGTCTCCCAGAATAAAGACAAATCAGTATGACACATCAAAAAAGAAAAAGAAATCGAAACAGAGGTTGTAAATGATGACTAGAGATGCCATTATGTGCTGTAAATGTCCATCATTTCCTTGTTTTCTTTCTTGCATTTCTTTGATTATGAATATGATTATTAAGATGTAAGAATACTGTAGTATCATAAGTGAATCATTCTTCCTTGCTAGGCATAGAACTTGCTTGTGATTGATAATTGCAATGTATAACTTGTAAAAAAACAAAAAAAAAACAAAAAAGCAAAACGATTAAAAAACGTGAAAAATTAAGAAAAGAAGTCAGAAAAAAAATCTGTTACCAGTCAGAGGCCAAGGTAAAGGACTCTCATTTCTTTGTGTTTTTATTTTTTTATTAGCAATTTATCACTGTGTGATATTTTGTACATCATATTAAGCTGTATTCAAACTATTTCCTCTAACTACAAGGGATAAGAGACCTGCTTTTTATTAATTTTGTTTTATTATATATTTTTGAACTGCATTCTAGCTTGTATCAAATGACTTTCTCTTTTTGTTTACGGGTCCCCTGTTGTATGTCATTAAGGAAGAAAAAAAAAAGAAGATTTTGTACAGTGAGTCGAGAGTTGTGTTTGTGTCTTCTTTCTTGTACAAAACGTAATCTGTTAGGATCTTCGAAAATGGAGAGAAAACGAAAAGGAGGTGAAGAAAAACCGCGAGACAAGAGGAACCTGGCTTTTCAAGCCAACGCTGCCAAATGCGCAAAATTTCTGATATGTTTGCCACGTCAGTCTTCATCAGCTCCCGTGGCCGATGACAGCGGTGGTGGCGACATTGAAGACGGACATGCAGTAAAACCTGCAGTAAGCTGGACTGCTTTCCTCCTTTGTGACAGGACTCCAACACTCCGACGCTGACTAGTCTCTCTCTCTCTCTCTCTCTCTCTCTCTCTCTCTCTCTCTCTCTCTCTCTCTCTCTCTTCTATCTATCTATTGTTCTTATTATCATCATTAATATTATTGGTGTGTGTGTCCCGGGTCGGATCCCGGCCCGGATGTTGTTCTTATTATTATTAGTGTGTGCTTGTCCCGGTCAGATCGGGGTCTGGTCCCGGGTCGGACCCGGGTAACTTATCCGGGACCGACCCGGAACTTACCCGGGACCGACCCGGAAAATTCCCGGGACATTGCCGGGACCGACCCGGAAATTTCCCGGGACCGATCCGGGACATTCCCGGGACTTTCCCGGGACCGACCCGGAAAATTCCCGGGACATTGCCGGGACCGACCCGGAAATTTCACGGAAAATTTTGGGTCGGACCCGGGTAGGTACCGGGTCGGATGCTGAAAAACTGATTCATGCCTTTAATTCAAGCTGTTCATCATTATCATCAGTGTGTGTCCCAGGCCGACACACACACACACACACACACACACACACACACACACACACACACACACACACACACACACACACACACACACACACACACTAATAATAATAATAATAATATCGACAACCCGGGTTGGATCCGACCCGGGACACACACTGATGATAATAATAATGATGATTGCTGATACCAGTGCTGTACAGTATTCTGTGTAGAAGTTTCAATAATTTTAGTTTTAAAAACATTTGTCAGGGGTGATGATGAAGATACGGGTATGAGGTATTGATATAAGGTGTCCTTAAACAGAGTGTCTCACCCTGAAGTGCGCAAAGTGCAGATACCTGTAGGGGGACCTTCTTCTGAAGTCCTCCAGGATCTGTCTGCCGGGGACAGGGAACTGCAGCGCGGGGAAGTGCGCTCTGCACTTCTTCTGACAGGACGCTCTTATCATAACGTGCCAGTAGACGCGGAGATCCCGGTTTCCTGCAAAGGAAGATTCTTCATGTGTGCTGCTGCTGCTGCTACAGTGCAGCATGCAGTATCTCACGCTGTCCCTGAGAAGCCGGCGCAAGCGCAAACTCAATTCCAAATAATGGATCGATTCCGTCCACTTTTTTGCTGCGTAATAGTCCAAAGCCAATCCATACGCAGCGGTGAGGGGCATGAGCTCCTGACTGGGGAAATTTCTGAAATTGTAGTTTTCATATTGTGCGGCTGACATAAAAACAAAGATCAAAGCAACAGCGCGTAGCCTCGTGCGCAAAATTCAACCATGATAAGATAATATCCGACATATTAGTCCTCTGTCGTCTTCTCCTGCTGGTAACTTTCCCGTGTCTGTGTGGTGGACTGCTGAAGCGTTTAGGGGTCTGTGGGAATTCCGGGATTGGGCCTTTTAGATGGATCAACTGACCATCTGGCATAGCGGGCATTTTACCGGTGGGCCGACGTGCTATTTGGGCCACTTTTTTTTATTTTAAATATTGGTCTGACCAGCCCATAATACCAGACAGTCGATCAACGGCCTGATTGACATTGGGCTGGCCCAATCACATCGTTAAACACCAACCCCTTTCGCTTTGGTCTAGCCGGAATAATGCATTCGGCAAAAAAAAAAATAAATAAAAATAAAAAATAAAAGTCAGCGCTTTATTCAGAGTTTGTTCATAACCACCGACACACGCTGGTCATCTCGCCCATCATGAAACATTTCCCCTCATTTGCGTCCGTAACGTAATCTGTTAGGATCTTCGAAAATGGAGAGAAAACGAAAAGGATGCGCAGAGAAACTGCGAGACAAGAAGAGCTGGCTCTTCAAGCCAACGCTGCCAAATGCGCAAAATTTCTGATATGTTTGCCACAGGGCTGCACGGTGGCGCAGCAGGTAGTGCGCGTGCCTCACAGCAAGAAGGTTGCCGGTTCGATCCCCGGGTCAGGCGCCCTTCTGTGTGAAGTTTGCATGTTCTTCCCGTGCATGCGTGGGTTCTCTCCGGGTACTCCGGCTTCCTCCCACAGACCAAAAACATGCTCATTAGGTTAATTGATGACTCTAAAAAATTGTCCGTAGGTGTGAGTGTGAATGTTTGTCTGTCTTTGCATGTGGCCCTGCAATCGGCTGGCGCCTCTCGCCCATGTAGCTGGGATAGGCTCCAGCCCCCCGCAACCCCGAAAGGGGATAGGCGGTATAGATAATGGATGGATGGATGTTTGCCACATCAGGGTCTTCATCAGCTCCCGTGGCCGATGACAGCGGTGGTGGCGACATTGAAGAGGGACATGCAGTAAAACCTGCAGTAAGCTGGACTGCTGGACTGTGTGCTTGTCCCGGTCGGATCCGGGTCTGGTCCTGGGTCGGACCCGGGTAACTTATCCGGGACCAACCCGGAAATTTCCCGGGACATTGCCGGGACCGACCCGGAAATTTCCCGGGACCGATCCAGGAAAGTTTCGGGTCGGACCGGGTAGGTACCGGGTCGGATGTTGAAAAACTGATTCATGCCTTCAATTCAAGCTGACTGTTATCATTATCATTATCATCAGTGTGTGTCCCGGGTTGGGTCCCGGCCAGGTTGTTGATGTTATTCAATATTATTATTATTATTATTATTATTATTATTATTATTATTATTATTATTATTATTAATGGTGTGTGTGTGTGCGCGCGCGCGTGTTGGGTCAGATCCCGATCCCAGATCATGCCTTTAATTCAAGCTGACTCGGCCCAGCTGTTACCATCATTATTATTATCATCAGTGTGTGTCCCGGGGCCGTTGCACAAAAGTAGGATTTAGACATCCAGGAAGTGACTGAGCTGAGTTCAACCTATCCAAAACATGAGCGCCCAGGCTTAATCGGTTGCACAAAGACCAAGCCAGGATGAGCAGACACGGATTCAACAAGCCAGGTGAAACCTATCCTGGATAAGCATGCGGCTTCCTCAAATTGACCCCGCCATCGATCACAGATTCACCGATTCACCATGGCAACTACAGCGGCGTATTTCTCCACGTCGGAGGCAAAAGTCCTCATGGAGGCCTACGAGGGGGTGAAGGACCAAATTAAAAAGACAGGCAACACCGCCACAGTTAAAGAACAACGAGAGAAAGCGCGGCGAAGTATTGCAGACTGCCTGAATGCGTAAGTAGCGCACAAATACCCACTCACTGCTCCGCTGAAACATCACAATTACAATCCAAATAGTTGATTAACATCTCCGAAAACGTAGTTGTACTCTGATTATGAATCAGTTGAAATTATAAGTAAAATTGTGTAAATGTAACTCAATCAGACTGTATAACTCCTTGTTATACCATGGTATACTCGATTCTGAATGGCTGCAGGATGTCCGTTAAAAAGTGTTGTAGGAAAAGTTATATAAAAGAATAAAAAAAGTTCCGGTAAAATAGCCTGATTGTTCTAAATTATTGCGCTGGCTCAATTGGTCTGACCTGCCCATAATACCAGACAGTCGATCAACGGCCCGACTGACATTGGGCTGGCCCAATCACATCGTTAAACACCAACCCCTTTCGCTTTGGTCTAGCCGGCATAATGCAATCGGAAAAAAAATAAAAATAAATAAATAAATAAAAGTCAGCGCTTTGTTCAGACTTTGTTCATAACCATCGACACACGCTGGTCTGCGGCCCAAAGGTTATTTTCTTCACTGACACTTGACGGAACTCATCTCGCCCATATCATGAAACTCTTCCCCTCATTTGCGTCCGTAACGTAATCTGATAAAATCTTCGAAAATGGAGAGAAAATGAAAAGGAGGTGCAGAGAAACTGCGAGACAAGAAGAACCTGGCTCTTCAAGCCAACGCTGCCAAATGCGCAAAATTTCTGATATGTTTGCCACGTCAGGGTCTTCATCAGCTCCCGTGGCCGATGACAGCGGTGGTGGCGACACTGAACAGGGACATGCAGTAAAACCTGCAGTAAGCTGGACTGCTTTCCTCCTTTCTGACAGGATTCCAACACTCCGACGCTAACTAGTCTCTCTCTCTCTCTCTCTCTCTCTCTCTCTCTCTCTCTCTCTCTCTCTCTCTCTCTCTCTCTTCTATCTAGTGTGTGCTTGTCCCGGTCAGATCCGGGTCTAGTCCCGGGTCGGACCCGGGTAACTTATCCGGACCGACCCGGAAATTTACCGGGACCGACCCGGAACTTACCCGGGACCGACCCGGAAATTTCCCGGGACTTTCCCGGGACCGACCCGGAACTTACCCGGGACCGACCCGGAAAATTCCCGGGACATTGCCGGGACCGACCCGGAAATTTCACAGAAAATTTTGGGTCAGACCCGGGTAGATACCGGGTCGGATGCTGAAAAACTGATTCATGCCTTTAATTCAAGCTGTTCATCATTATCATCAGTTTGTGTCCCAGGCCGACACACACACACACACACACACACACACACACACACACACACACACACACACACTAATAATAATCGACAACCCGGGTTGGATCCGACCCGGGACACACACTGATGATAATAATAATGATGATTGCTGATACCAGTGCTGTACAGTATTCTGTGTAGAAGTTTCAACCCGGTAGGTACCGGGTCCCGGGTCGGATGCTGAAAAACAGATTCATGTCTTTAATTCAAGCTGTTATCATCATTATTATCATCAGTGTGTGTCTCGGGTCGGATCCAGCCCGGGTTGTTGATATTATTATTATTAATGTGTGTGTGTCCCGGGTCAGATCCCGGGTCGAATCCCGGCCCGGGTTATTATTATTATTATTATTATTAGTGTGTGTCTCCCGGCCCGGTACCAAATGGCCCACGGACCGGTACCAGTGCTGTACAGTATTCTGTGTAGAAGTTTCAATAATTTTAGTTTTAAAAACTTTAGTCAGGGGTGATGATGAAGATACGGGTATGATGTATTGATATAAGGTGTCCTTAAACAGAGTGTCTTTGGGTCGGACCCGGGTAGGTACCGGGTCGATGCTGAAAAACTGATTCATGCCTTTAATTCAAGCTGACTCGGCCCAGCTGTTATCATCATTATTATTATCATCAGTGTGTGTCCCAGGCCGGGATCCGACCCGGGACACACACACACACACACACACACACACACACACACACACACACACACACACACACACACACACATAATAATAATATCGACAACCCGGGTTGGATCCGACCCGGGACACACACTGATGATAATAATAATGATGATTGCTGATACCAGTGCTGTACAGTATTCTGTGTAGAAGTTTCAATAATTTTAGTTTTAAAAACATTTGTCAGGGGTGATGATGAAGTTACGGGTATGAGGTATTGATATAAGGTGTCCTTAAACAGAGTGTCTCACCCTGAAGTGCGCAAAGTGCAGATACCTGTGGGGGGACCTTCTTCTGAAGTCCTCCAGGATCTGTCTGCCGGGGACAGGGAACTGCAGCGCGGGGAAGTGCGCTCTGCACTTCTTCTGACAGGACGCTCTCATCATAACGTGCCAGTAGACGCGGAGATCCCGGTTTCCTGCAAAGGACGATTCTTCATGTGTGCTGCTGCTGCTACAGTGCAGCATGCAGTATCTCACGCTGTCCCTAAGAAGCCGGCGCAAGCGCAAACTCAATTCCAAATAATGGATCGATTCCGTCCACTTTTCTGCTGCGTAATAGTCCAAAGCCAATCCATGCGCAGCCGTGAGGGGCATGAGCTCCTAAGTGGGAAATTTCTGAAATTGTAGTTTTCATATTGTGCGGCTGACACAAAAACAAAGATCAAACAAAGCAACAGCGCGTAGCCTCGTGCGCAAAATTCAACCATGTTAACACTCTCTCTCTCTCTCTCTCTCTCTCTCTCTCTCTCTCTCTCTCTCTCTCTCTCTCTCTCTCTCTCTCTCTCACACACACACACACACACACACACACACACACACACACACACACACACACACACACACACACACACACACACACACACACACACACACACAGGATGCCTTCACTTGTTTGTTATAGATTCCTTTAGGGGATGACTTCACTTGCATCTCTTTTCCTTGGTCAGTTCACAGTTAATGTAATGCAAAAGACACAGATGATCCTCTCATCCTCTTTCTATCTGTCACACACATACAGGATGATGTCTTCTTTTTTTAAGGATTTGCCCAAGTTCACAGGCCTTCTTTATTCAGCACTGCTTTGTCTGGAAAACAATGATAATCAGATCAATCAACCATGTCTATTATTTCTCTTTCTCTCTCCCTCATTCATGTGTCATCCCTCTGAAGTTTTCACTTTCTACACTGCTATTTTTATCTTGATGACTGACCAATAATTAAATCTCTCTCTTTTTATCTCTCAAACATACATACAAAACATACATACACAGAGTTCAAAGTTCATTCAGGAGTTCAGCTACATTCAACCTTTTGGACTGGGTTAGTTCACAATTTATTGAGTACTACTCTTGGAAGAGTTAGCATCTGATCCATCATTTCTCATCTCCATTCTTTCTCTTTCTCTTTTCTTCCTCCCTGAAACACATGGGTACACCCAATATGATGAATTCTGCTTAAAGATCCATTACTGTGATGGAGTGGTGGAGTGTACTTTTCTGTAGTGTTAATAAATTACACTTTTTGGAAGTATTTAACGTGTGCACTCTCACTGATTCCCATTAACTCATTGCCTGGCTTAAGGTACGTGGCTTTAAAGAGTTGCACAGTTGTATACACATTCAAGAGACTGAAAAGACCGAAAAGGTGTGCGTTATCGAATGTGGTATGGTCCAAAATGCCAGAGCCAATTTTTTTGTCCCAGTCCGCCCCGGTTTGCGTCATCCTTCTTGTACAAAAAATGAATAAAAAAAATAAAATAAATAAAAACATATTTTTTTATGCTTTCATGAGTAATAACATGACTTCAGATTTTTTGCGAATGATTTCATTGTTTTTATTTACATTTTACACAGCATCACCACAGGCATCACAAGAGGTCAATTCAAAAACAGGTAAAAGTCATTCTTAAAATGAATTAAAAAAAATAAATAAAATTTGACTGATATTTCCATGAGTAATAACATGACTTCAGAACTTTTTTTTTTTGTTAAGACATCAACAACTCCATTACCAGCATGTCTGATTCATATAAACATGAAAAGCAAAAAGAAAAAAGATTGAGGCAAATAAATAAAAATGGAGATCCATTTCTGCACATCCAGGATAACCTTGATGACATCATCAGGGTCATTTTCTCAGACTTAGAGAAACTCCTTTAGGACAACAAGACAACTGTTAGACAAAAAAAATCTAACAGAAGGTACACTGACGACCATAATTCCAGAAGCGTTTGGATGCTGTGTAAAAACATAAATAAAACCCAACGTGACCATTTATTAATCCTTCTTTTTACCATATGCTCAACTGAAAACAGTACAAAGACATTATCCTGAATGTTTAACCTCATCAGCTTCATTGATTTTTGTAAATATCTGCTTATTCTGAATTTGATACAGCAACACGTTTCAAACAAGTTGGGTCAGGAGCAGCTAAAGACTGGCAAAGATGTGGAACGCTGCAAAAACACCTGTTTGGATCATTCCACAGGTAAACAGGCTCATTGGTAACAGGTGATAGCATCATGATTGGGTATGAAAGGGGCATCCTGGACACGCTCAGTCGTTCATGAACATGGATGGAACAAGGTTCATATAGTACATGGACTCAGGAACACTTTGTAAAATTGTCGATTAACAGTTTTGAAATGATTTCATTGTTTCTATTCACATTTTACACAGCAATCCAACGTTTTGGAATTGTTTGCACACGTCAAACTAAGATTTAAGTTGAGCACAGAGAAACTTTCCTCCTTCAGCCTTTTAGTGTCAAACTCTACATCAGCATCATTCTGCAGAGTGAGACTCAAACATCAAAATAAAACAACAAGAAGCAAAACACATCTCTGAGTTGAGGTCAACAAGTTTTTAAAGTCAAGACTGAACTTTCTCATGCATCGTCCTGCAGCCAGTCTTCTGGGAAACTGAGTTCCCCTTTGAATGCAGCCATCCAAAATCACATTTAGTAACTAAAACTGGGAACAGTTTGTTTGGCTTGGTTTCATGAAATGTCACCTTCGTGTCCCTCAGGCGTCGTGTCAGCTACCACCAAGAATCAAAGGTTAATTTATCCCCACCAGCTTCAGCTGTTCTGCCTTGTGACCAATTGTGCACTCATAAGAGTCTTTTTTCCACTTTTTCATAAAATCTTCACAATGCAAAAGCTGTGCAAGTTCAGCATCTGGCTAAAAATATGGCTTACCTTTTAGCCAAACAAAAAGATGCATACTTGGCATGTGTTAGACTGCTTTTGGCTGCTAATATTGATATTTTGTTTCCCTCTTAATAGAACATATTTTGATACCATCATGTTACACCTGATTGTGGTTATATGTTCATTGTAATATGTGACCAATTCTCAAACAAAATGGTACCAAATGCCCAATGACTTCATCTCTACCTGGGAATTAATTATTCAATATCCAACTACCCCGCAACCCCGAAAGGGATAGGCGGTATAGATAATGGATGGATGAATATCCAACTACTCCAAACATTGCCCTCTTGTGGTGGAACGTAGAATCCTTGTTCAGATTATTTGAGTTATGGAGGTCTCTTATCACAACAGCATTTCAGAAGAGTGCAGTTGCCTGTGGTTAATTTGTTTTAATGAATTGGAAATCGTGATTAGCTCCCTTAACAGGAATGAGCATGTTACATCGGCCCTAGGAAGAAGGTAAGCTGAAGATGATGAACTTAATGTGGTTAGTGAGTTTCAGCATTACTGTGCAGGGAGGTTTTCAGGACCAAAGGCAGCATGCTTCATGTAGTATGAGCTCAGTGGTGCAGAGTCACAGTCATGCTGATCATTACGGTGACTCAGCCTCATTTGGAAGCATTTTGCACGTTCTGGTGTGTGCAAAGTATCACCCTACTTACCATGAGAGTTCCCCATTTCACTGAAACTTGCCGCCAACTTTGCATGAAAACAGCTCTGCAATAGGTGTGGTTCTACTCTGCAGTCTGGCAGAGGCGTGTCACTTAAAAATGCAAAGAGAAAAGGTGCTAGAGAGGAAAAATAGGGCAGGAAACAGTGTCAAAGAGGGACAGAAAGAGGTGAATGCAGTCAGAGGAAGATGAAGAAGAGATGGGAGGGTGTTTTAGCTGGAGCTGCCCCCCTCAGGCAACGTAAGGGGATCTTTTGCTGGCCTTGACTCAGGGAGGGAGCAAACAAGACCGATAGCCCCAAACTAAGGAAGGGAGAGAGAAAGAGGAAAGGGGGGAGGGAGAAGCCTGGGAGCAGGGAGCCAAAAGGCGGGTCTATCTGAGCGTTGATTGGCTTTAGGCTGCGTCAGTCATGTCACTTCCTCCTTGGCTGTGGCAAAAGCACAGAGGAAAGGGCAGGAGGGAGGGGGAGAGGGAGGTACCCTCAGACAGCTCTCTCTCTGAGTGCTTTTTCACAAAAAAACTGAACTGGGGCTGAAACTGAAACAGGGCAAGACTCGTAAAAGCAGTGCAGTCTGTTGCTCTCCTTCATTCTCACAGTTTCCTGTTTAAGGAGGCCATTTTGTAACACAGCCTGGAGAGGAGCACAACAAAGTTTGGCATTGTTTTTTTGTTTTTTTTCCCTCCCACGGCTGGGAGTTTCACAATCCGGTTTGGACTTTCTCCTCTGCAGAGCAACTCCTTTGGACGAGAGAGGTGAGACAGGGAAGAAGGTGGAGGAGGAGGGTATTTCCACCCCCCTGCCACCCCCACCCCACCCTCTCCTCAGCGTGTCTTTCTTTTATGAGTCTCTCTCACACACTGCTTGTCATGCTCGGGCAATAGCAGGATCCTGCCGACGAAGAGAGCGTGAAAGAAGTGGCCGAAAGGAGGAAAAGAGCGCTTCCTGGATAGGGATTTCTTCCTTGATCCACTGGGAGGGGGTGGACACAGGACACAGAGGAACCCGGGGCTCTATGTTCAGTGTGTGTCCATGTGTTGGTGTGTGTGTGCGTACCCTCTCTCCTCCACTCAGACTGTTCGAATGACTGGAGAACGCTAAACTGCACCTGGACGTGTGTTTGTGAGCGTGTATGTTGACAGCTTCAGGCGGACAGAAGAGAGGACTCTGAATGGCTAACGCTAGCCCCTGCATGTCCTCAGGGGCCTTGGCCCAGGTTTTCTTTCCTCCGGGGGGCTCCTCACCACCCACCTCAGCTGTGATGCAGCAGGGGACCCCCATATCCATGCCCTCTACGCCTGCTCTGGGTGGTTTTCCAGTGATGGACATGACACCGGGGCAGGGTCCTGGCGGGGCTGTGATGCCCTCGCTGCCTCCCACACCAGCTGGGGTGTCCTTCATCATCCAGATTGGCCTGACCAGAGAGTCTGTCCTGATGCCCCAGACTGCTGACCTGGCATATGTGAAACAAATTGCCTGCTCCATTGTCGACACCAAGGTAAGACATGTGTGTGTGTATGTGTGTGTGTGAGATCTGGGGAGGAAAACTGGGCGTCTGCTTTCTCCAGGTGGAAAGCTGCACATGAACAATTACATATTTGTTTTCAAGCTGTTCGTCAGATGACCAGTCTGGGTTGCTTTTCTTCTCTTTCGCTCTTTGTTTTTGTGTCCTGGTCTCCCACAAAACCCTTTGTTTACACTCTACTATTCTTAAAGGTAAATGAAAGGGTTCAAATAAGCGAGCAGACAAAGTGAACTGGGACCGGCTGGGAGGATATGTACAAAATGTCACAACTTTGCTCCGCTCTAATTACAGCAATTAGCATTTTTCCCCTCACGCAGTTGGAAGAGAACACTGTTCAATTTGGCTTTGTCATGCCACATCTAGCACAGCAGAGTAGCAGAGGGATGGTTGATGGGATTAGTGTTTGAGACTGGGACACACTCAGTTCATCCAATGGTATAGGTCAATAACTGCAGCACATGTCTCAATGTGCAGTCAAACAAAAGGAAATCAGCATCTAATTGTTGAGGAACACCTTTTCTATATATATATAAATCTATATATAAATCCCAATATGCATCTATCTGTCAGAGGGCAAAGCCTGTAAGCTTTCCCTGTGATGTTCTCTTTCACCTCAGTGCAACATTTGCATTTCATGCCAAAATAACTGTTCACATCAAGCCCGTTTTAGTCTCTTCGCTTCACTGATTTCTTTATTCTTCTTCTTTTGCCGTCACTGATCACTTTCAAGTTCTGACTTTGTGTTGCCCAAGATGTCAAAGGCTGTGTGACCTGGCTGAGGGACAGGGACGTACATAAGACCTTTTTTGTTGTAGTTCAAACAATTTAAATAATCGTCAGTGTTTCGGTCCTTCGAGAGAAAACACTTTTACTGCCTTGTTGGTTTGTTTTTTTCCTGTGTGTGTGTGTGTATTCCCTTTTTCTAATGACTCTTTACAACTTGGAGATTTTGCAGAATGTTTTTACTTTGTTCGCCCGCAGCAGCATTACATTTACACATAACTTCTGCAAATCATGTAACTGTTTCTGAAATGTGGCATTCGGCATTTTATCATTAAATAATGACGGCAGTTGACTTTGAAACACAAGTATAATTTCCAAAAATGGACAAAGCTATCAAAATATTAGCAGGCTCTGCTAGGTTCGGGTGCTGCTCCTCCAGCACAACATGCTAAGACTTTGTGTGAGTTTCTCAGGTGGTAAAAACCTACTGGAAAAATAACTTCAAACAAATATATCTCCTTTGTTAAACTGAAAATGAAAACTTCAAAACAAACATGTGCAGTGTTGGGAGGGGGCTGAAGTTTTGACATCCTCTTTGCAACAGGAAGCAATGGGCGCCATGGGAAATAAGGTCTTTACTCGACTGTCAGTGCTAATTTATTCAACGTATACAACAGCTAATTTTCAAAAAGACCATTTCAGACCATTAGCATGTACAGCTGAACACACAGGAGATCACAGTAACCCACACTGGTGTTTGAGCAGGCCATGTGTTTTTATCAGATTAGCAGATTTCCACAGAGCAGCTTTGTAAAATTCGCCACAATCGCAATTATTCCAAGAAATACTGGTAGCTCTCTGCAGCCAGCTTACCCGCTCCACTAATCTGTTTTTGTGCACAACAGTCTTTGTCTTCCCCTCTTATAGGACTGTTTCTCTGCCATGTTGCTTGGTTTGATTAAATGAGATGGATCTGACTCCGCTTCCAGCTCTGTTTCCACATGATGGGAGCAGATATGGTCGGAGCGCCGACCTTCATCAAAACGTTAACTGCAACCACATAGTTCAGCTTTTCTCTTCCTCTTTTTTGTGTTTTCTCTGACAAACTAAAACTACTTGCCTGTGTAAGGTCAGAGAGTTCATTGCTGGGAGTTTGATACTCTTATGCCTTTCTCTTCCTTTGCTTCGCCCTTGTCATTAAATTCAAAGTTCCTTCCTCGCATAGTTTTCAACTGATTGGCCGGTAAAAAAACAACACGTGCGGCTGCTTCACACTACCTGAGAGGGCGTAATCACATGGTTCTAAAAACCCTCTTTGCTGTATAAATCAAGTGCACAGATTCATTGTACATTTGAATCACATGAGACCATAACAGTGTTGGGCAGCTAATAAAAGACACGTGACAAGGAGACACTAACACTGGGAGGCTTTTTGTTGGTCCCCATGATTGACCAGCAAGGGCTAAGACGTCTTTACATTTAGATTTGGACTTTTTAAAATACTTAAAATTTGAAAATATATAAGAAAAGAAGCTTCATTGCACCTCTGAAAAACAGCAATGCTCCAATCCCTGACTGATGAGAACATCACCTCACACTGAATGTAAACACATGCTGAAACTGAGCAGCTGACTGTGATTTCAACACTGACGTCGGCCATTGGTCAGCTGCAGCACTTTGAATGAATGAATGAATGAATGTGGAAGTGGAGTTAATTGGTCGGCATCAGCAAAGGCGGACTGGTAGGTTGGAGAGCTTTGACAACTTTAGCAGAAGCACAAAAGATGTTTCTTCTTCCCATGCATTCTTCCCTGTGTGCATGTGTGTGTGCCCTTGGATTTTTGGATAACGCCGCACTTGCGGTGACATGCTGGTGTGAGGAAAGGCGTCAAATGGAAGGCAGGAAGGAGAAAGGTCAGTTTGACACGCAGCAAGGTCGAATTAAGGACAATTAATAAACAACCAAGGTTATATCTCAACTGCTTCTAACAGACTTCACATTTTCTGCATTTCTGCACAGACAGAGGAATGTTGATTTATTCCAAATATACACTGGGTACCAGTTTGTGGTTCCAGCTCCACAGCATCTAATTTAGAAAGACTCACTTTCTTGGCTTTCTTTTATGGTTTGCTTCACTTTTTTCAACATCTTCAGTCCGCTGTTTCAGCGACAGGACAGTGAAGAGCTGGAACAAGGCCATAAATTATAATTTGATCTATCACACCGTGTGGAATAATACCTGATTTGAAAGATACTTAAAGAGAAAATGAAAGGAAACTGGCATAAATAGTTATTTGAACGTGTGTGGGTTGATTTAACCAATAATAACCCACAGGTTTATTGCAGCATTAAGTTTGATTGTTTAGAAGTTATGATTGGCCTTATTGGCATCTCCCCGGCTTATCTATTAGCTTATTGAAAGATTATTAAAGATTATTATCACCTCAGTTAACTCTAGCTGCTCATTGCTGTCGGTGTCTCGTCCACCTGTAGTTTTACTTTTTGCAACAGGAAAAAAAAAATCTGAAAAATTACCTTCATTCCCACAAACAAAAAGACACTCAGAGCCTGATCTTTCTCAAGCCTTGTTAAACCAGTCACACCCACACCCACACACTCAGCAACCCCCCCCCAATCCCCTAAATACAGAGCTCCTGCCCTGCTAGGAGCTGCAGCTTTAGGTGGGAGATTTGGACAATAGACAGCTTGTCCAGGTCCAGCCGACTGAGTGCGACACATGAGTTGGACCCTGTGTGCACGCATGAATGCCTACATTGGTGTGTTTAGAGGGGCAGCAAAGGCAGTTCGGTACCCCACACCCCCGCCCACGGTCATCTCTCCCATCCCAGAAAGGGTGAGTCACCAGTTCTGTTTATTCACAGGCTCCCTCCTTGTGTTCCATTGACACGTTTTTCCATTCACTTCTCTGTGGAGGCGCACACTCTCCCCTGGCTTCAACTCCCAACACCAACCCAGAGTTTATGTCTGCAGTGTCCTGTTCTGAGCATTAACCCCACACTCTCAGGCCAGACATCCACCATCAGTCACAAACGAGACTCCATACTTCCTACACCTTTCTGAAGCCTCGCCTGACTCTACACTGACACTACGCACCTGGCAACAGTGCTCGCCAAAATCCCATTTAGCCGACCCCAACCCCCGCCTCCTCCTGATGGAACAAGACCTAATAGTGCGGCCTGGAAACCAAAGGTCTGTCTCCATTCAACCATGATGCAGCTCTGGTGCTCTGGTGTTTTGTTGGACAGGCCTCACTGACCTCCTTCTTCTTTTTCTGGTTGTTCTTTAGAAACTTAGAAACAAGACTTGGATGCTTTGTCACCCGTAACGATGATGATCTGTGAGGTGTTTCCTGAAAATATATATAGTCTGTGAATAAGTTATTTTCCAGTATTATGAGTAAATAATAAAGTTGGGGAAAAAACTAAATGAACGGAAATTCAGTTACCAAACAGAATACATGACTCCTTTCCTCTCCTCCTTTCCTTTCCTTCTTCTCTCCTCTCCTCTCCTCTTTGTTTCCTGGGATAAAAAGCCTCTGACGTCTGTTTCCTCTTACTGTCTTTGGATGAACTACCTCCTGCTCTTCCTCCTCTCGTGCCTTTCTCTACCTCCTTTTTAGATCCTGTACTTCCTCTCCTTATCTGCTCATCTCCGGCCCCTTCTGCCTGCCTTATCACGGACTTCCTCTCACGCTCTGCCTCCTCTTCCTCCCCTCATCCCACCTCCCATTCATCCACTTTCCCCCCTCTTTGCACTCCTCCACTCTTTCTCACCTTTTCTTTGAGTTGTTTGACCTTGTGCACGCACTTCAAGTCAGTGGAAAAGTATGGGGGAATTCACACTCTTGTCTGGTTGTACAAGACAGGACAACAAAGGACAATACATCATGTCCCACTTTCTAGGACGTGGTGAGTCAAAAATCCTCTCCTCTCATTTGTCAAGCGGTTACCTCAGCTGGAATGATTCATATTTTCCAGTGAATATTAGACATTGGTGACAGGTTAAGCCATGAAATTTTAAAAACACAAGGAGCCACAGAGCGGTGCATTTGACATGCCGCATGGTCGCGTTTTTACGCTTTGCGTTTCCCCTTCACCCAGTTTGCCAAAAGGTGTGTCAGCTTAACGGTTTCTCCCTAAACCAACAACTTTTTGTATTTCGTCATAGGCAAGATGCACTGCATTTGTGTTGACGTCAGTGGGTGTGTTACAGTGTGTGTGTGTGTGTGTGTCAGTGTGCGTGCACAAGCGAGAACCTGTTGAGTCCTGTCAGTGTCGGTCGTGGTCACATTACTTGATTGTTGAGCATGTCTGTGGACTAATCTGTGATGAGTTACGACACATTTAACAGCCAGTGAGCGGTGTCGAATCCGGCAGGTCAGAGGATGCCAGCTAGCGCGGCAGCATCACCACCCGGCATGTAAAATTTCATCTATTTCTGTACCTAGCAAGAAACCCTCTGATTAAGCTGCTGTAAATAAAGAGAAATGAGAACAGAAGTTTCTTTTGTTCTTCAATCAGATGGTTGAAAACACAAAGAAATATCAGTGATCATGCGCGCACACACAAACACACACAGCTGCGACTGCGAGCCCCTGTCCTGGCCATTGTTTCCACCTCCGTTTTGGAAGGGGCTGTTTCTTTATCTCTCTCCCTGGAGAAGAGTTTGGCCCTGGGAATGGGACCATACACTCCACCTCCTGTTTACCTCACTCTCTTGCACATGTATTCTGCACACACACACACACACACACACACACACACACACACACACACACACACACACACACACACACACACACACACACACACACACACACACACACACACACACACACACACACACACACACACACACACACATTGTAAAGTAACAGTTGGCTCTGATTTTCCAGATAAAGGCCCAGTGTGAGAGACAAGGTTGTATTGTTGGTGTGAAAACAACACAGTTCCTCATTCAACACCGCTGTAGGTGAGGACTCTGGCTTAATTTGGTCTGAATTACAATCTACAGCCACAGTTTCATCCACTGTATTGATCTAATGTGATGAGGAAGCTTTGGTCTTGCTGCCTGGATTATTAAAAGGCCTCTCAGAGTGACTGAGCAAACACACTCTGCTTATCAGCCCAAGCCTCTTGTTGGGCCATGAATAAATGCCAGTCAATTAGCATGACTGTCAGGTGGATGCGCAAGTGAAAGAACAAACCGGGCCTTTATCAGGCTGCATGACATTTGATGACTGAGTGAAGATAACAAGCAAGATGTTCAAGCGCAGCGGCCTCAGCCAAACACTGCGAACCTCACAGAGGTCATCATTACTTTATCTAAAAAACCTCACCGCTTTAAGGGAAATGGTGTCTATTTTCAAAGGGCTGTACCCACAGCGACATGTATCAGTTCTCTCTCTCTCTCTCTCTCTCTCTCTCTCTCTCTATCAGTGTGTATATGTCTCTCTTTCTCTCTCTCTTTGCGATATTTGCATGGTAGTGGAACAGCTTTGCATGACTGACCGTGCCTGGTATCTCCTTGTTGTTGGCGGTGTTCTGCAGGGATAGCTCATTCCACACAAAGACATTTGATTATTCAAATGGCACAATGTTGCCCAGAGCCCAGGAGTCTGTGGCAGCGACGGAGAGGTGGGATGACAGATGGAGATATGAAGGGTTTGAGTCTTGAGCGGCAGCAAAGATTGTGATCCTCAGATGGCAATTTGTGAGAATGCACAAAGCTAATCTGTCGCCACTGTGTGAAAGGATAATTCCGGTTTATCAGCACTTTTTGGTGACAAAAAGAAATACAGAAATACGGGAGGGTGCAACAGCAGAACTGTCATTAAACCCTGAAGTCAAGTGTCTCTAATTCACACAGCACAAAGCCTGAGTAGGTATAACATGTTCATTCTGCATCACCCAGGCATTCAGCTCACAACCTCTGCCACCAAAGGCACATTGTGATCATGTTGAGTAACCTGCAGAAAATCTGGTCTGTTTAGTCAGATGCCCATGTGATGTTGGTGAAAGTACACACACAGCCTAAAACAAAAGATAAGAGAACATAAGAGCTGGATCAGACATAATTACGGTATGCAGCAACACAGCAATAGCTAGTAATTATGGACAGGCTGGCTTGATCTACCGTAAGCTGCACTAAGTATTTCTCAACTACAAGAGGTGACAGAAATGGCAGTGCATTCATGAAATACAAGTCGAACTTCTGTGCTATGGAAGCCCCCGACGACAAACCGTGTGTACAGGCTAAGCTAAATGAATCTGTAGAGAAACAACCAGAAGAGGGAAGGAAACAAATGATAAATACACGAGGGTCCATCAGCGCAACTGCCTGGAAGAATTATTCAAAACTTCTTAAATTAAAAATATGCATGAAATCATGTGTCTCTAATCAGCACCACACAGCCCGAGGAGGCATTGGCATGTTTATTCTGTATCACCCAGAGCTTGAACTCACAACCTTAGAAACCAAGTCATGATCTCTGTGAGCGACCCGCTCAAGTGAAAAACCACAGATGGCATCATACTACAACACGCCAGTCACCAGGTCTGCATGTATCAGCAGATTCAAACTAGGGTCAAAAATGCAGTTATCACTCGATTGCTTGATTGCCACTTGCTGAAAAGGAGGCCGTGACTCTCAGGATGGGTGAACAGCTAATCTGTCATCTCCTGCATAAACAACAGGTAGCAAGTTATAACTGAACAGGCTGCTGTGTGTAGAATTGTATGGGCTAACTGTTATGTCAGGTGTCATTTGCATGGGATTTGATGAAAGTAAACACAGTGGATGGTCGTACCTAACGGCACTGCGCTCTCCATCATCTCCAATCAGAAGGTGCAGATTTATCAACATGTCTGTCCCGCTGCCCTCAGATTGCTGCAGAGATTTAGTGACATATAGGAGGAAGTTTTCATACAGTATAAAGCAGCTGTGGGCTAAAAACTGTTTCTTGCCCCATCAGAGTCCACTGCAGTGACACTGCCCTGTTCCTAGATCCCAAGAATTATGATTATGAATATGGGAGTGCAATGTCTAATCAGCAAAAAGGATGGCCAAGTGTAATAAAACAGAATTGTCCTTTACAGCACACCTAATTTTTGTCATTCGTGTTTTTCTAGGGCCACATTCTTTCTCTTGATCTGCAAAGGAGACCTTATGATACTAATCCAGCGATTAGCATCGGGAAAAACGGTTTTGTGCTGTTATCCAATAGGGAGCAACAAAGCAGAGGCGAGCGGCGTTCGGTGGGAACTGACCACGTGGAGAGTTTGTACCAGAGTTAAGAGAGAATTTCTTTGCATGTCAGAGCAACAGCACAACACAGAGCTCTTTGAGAACAGAGAGAGCGCTGCAGATCAACAGCAGATAAACACTCACACACACATAACATAGAGAGAGGCTGATGTTAGCATGGCCTGTCCTGTTCATGACTGCGTTCAAAACAGCTGCAAATTGAGTGAATGGTAAAAAAACAGACTTTGTAAGTGCCACACTTAATGAAGTTCAGTGTGTCCTGGTTTTGATTCAGAAGAACAGCGGATAATAACTCCAAGTGAGTAAGATGCTGAAGCACAGTGAGGTATCTTGCATGAAAAACAGGGTTATATCCTTACAACTATTTGCTGTTATACTGTCAGGTGTGTGAAATGTGTGTGAGAGTGTGTTCTTGGGAAGACAGCAGTCAATGGGCTCAGTGCAAGGGGTTGACAGGGTGGGTCAGGTTGGCCTGGACACTCATGAAGTGTGTGTCAGTGTGAGGTGCCTGTGTGTGAACGTGTGTGTGTGCATGCATGCAGAGGACGCTCAGTTGAGAAGGGAAATGGGCAAAACCACAGTCCTACCTCAGAAGATAAACACATGACATCAATATTGAAGGCTGGTCAGTGGAAGAAGAAACTGGAAAATAATGTGCCCACCAGTTAGCTTTCAGTTCCCAGCAGCACATTCCCTATGATAACTTTAATTTTAGATCTGTGATGATCACACGTTGCACAATAAGAGTGATTATCCAAACTCAGCTTGTACTCGTGGTCTGGTTTTACAGCTTAAAGCAGTTAGACAAAGCTTTTTGAAATGAAAGACAACAACATTCTGCATCTAGCTTACCTTCTTTTAATCTGGATATTACATAGGCGGCCCAGTCATTAATGCATTTAGTGATTAATCCCTACGCAGGGACAACAACCTCTTTGATATAACATCAGAATAATCACTGAACTTAATCATCGTGCACTGTAGATGTGGTTGCAGATATGCAGCATAGTGAAAAGAGGCTGTCTCTCATGCAGTGTTTGTGCAGAGCAAAATAAAAACTCTCCCTTTCTTTCAAAAAGGATCTAAAGCCATGCCACACATAGCAGAGAGGAGAGGGGGGCCATAAAGGAAGGGGCGATGACTCAGACTGCAGTAATGTGCCCATTGTGGCCCTCAGCATGCAGCAAGTGTTTGGTGTCCACAGCACTCTTAGCACATGCAGAAAGTACAAAAACTCTTCTGACACCCCTCCTTATCAATATCAATCAATCCATCTTAATATGTAAATGTAAGAAGATGTCACCAGAGACCCCTGAGACACCTGTGTTTACACTAGTCATTTCTCAGTTTCTATCATTAACACTCATTTGATTATCGTTGCATTTGATCTGAAGGCGCCGTTATAATAGAGGGACTTTT